>NC_061511.1:280464678-280634349 GCF_022539505.1 Lolium rigidum | reverse complement strand
GCCCACTTGCTTTAAGGTGGACCCCACCCACTACCGGGCCGGCCCACTAACTAGTTGGGCCAACCCAATTGCTTTTGTGGTGGTCCCCACATACTAAACTGGCCGGCCCTTTAAGACGAAAGTGGGACCCACTCGTGTTTTTGGCCCGCCCACTAGCGTGTTGGGCCGGCCCACTTGCTCTATGGTGGACCCCACATACTAAATGGGCCGGCCCTTTTACGAGAAAGTGGGACCCACCCGTGTTTTTGGCCCGGCCCACTAGCGTGTTGGGCCGGCCCACTTGCTATACGGTGGATCCCACATACTAAATGAGCCGGCCCTTTAACAGGAAAGTGGGACCCACCAGCGTTTTGGCCCGGCCCACTATCTTGTTGGGCCGACCCACTTGCTATATGGTGGACCCCACATACTAAATGGGCCGGCCCTTTAGCAGGAAAGTGGGACCCACCGGAGTTTTTGGCCCGGCCCACTATCTTGTTGGGCCGGCCCACTCGCTATATGGTGGACCCCACATACTAAATGGGCCGGCCCTTTAACTCGAAAGTGCGACCCACCTGTGTTTTTGGCCCGACCCACTATCTTGTTGGGCCGACCCACTTGCTATATGGTGGACCCCACATACTAAATGGGCCGGCCCTTTAACAGAAAGTGGGACCCACCTAAGCTTTTGGCCCGCCCATCGGCTTGTTGGGCCAGCCCATTTGATCTAATGTGGACCCCACGTACTAAATGGGCCGGCCCGATAGCAGGAAAGTGGGACCCACATGCTAATCGGGCCGGCCCACTAACTTCTTGGGCCGGCCAGTTGCTTTAATGTGGACCCCACTTTGTAAATGGGCCGCACGATAACAGAAAGTGGGTCCCACATGTCTTGTGGGCCGGCCCTTTTGCCCGTTGACCGGTCAAACGAGTGCATTCGGCCCGCCCACATGCTTAGCGGGCCGGCCCATTAAAGTTTTGACCGACCAACCTTAGAGGTTAGGCCCGGCCCACGTAACTAATGGACCAGCCCAGCTATATAGTTGACCGGTCAAACTAAGTCAGCCTGGCCCGGCCCGCAAACTTAATGGGCCGGCCCGCTTAAGACGTGGCGGTGCCTCGTGTGGGCCTACCATCTACCACGGGGTTTCAGCTGGTTAACGCCGTTAACCGCGGCTAACCGGCGTCTGCCACGTGTCAGTTTGCATGACGTCAGCAGTCAACGGGCTCCCGGAAACACTTGGGCAACGGTCCGATTTTCCGTGGCGGAAGGGCGCCCAAGCGCGACGGACCGAAAAAATCGTCGTAGGACTTTGCCCTGACGCAGTTTCCACAACAGAACTCATATCGTCGGGTTAGGCCCATAGGCGACGAAAAATACCCCTTAGCGGACGATTTTGAGACGTTGTCTATCAGAACTTTTCTTGTAGTGGTTCCTCCCGGCGCACCATTTCGTACTCACGGACCTGGCGTACGGCGTCGGCCTCCTCCCGAAGCTAGCGTGCTTGCGCCTCCGCCTTGGACACGGCCGCCACCTGCGCGATGACGACATCCTCCTCATGGTCGTCGTGGACGTAGTCGCCCGCGGAGAAGGTTGGCTCCCGCACCAGCGCCGCGTCCTCCTCCTCCTCCTCCTCCTCCTCCTCCGAGCTGTCGTACACCAGCGGGCGAGGGGGGCGGCACGATCTGTTGGAGGAGGACCCCTCGCCTCCGTTCGCCCTCCGATCGGTTGAATTTGCGTCGCTCGGCCTCCATGCGGAAAAAGGGGGCCACAACAGTGAGTCCCCGCCGCCCAAACCACCGCCCCCCCTAGCGGAGCTACCACGAAGCCATGGGGAGGTGGAGCAACAACGAAGCGGCGCTGGCAAGGTGACGATTTCTTGTCGGAGGAGGTGGAGCGAGGCGGCGGAGCGGGCGTCAGCGGCGGAGGGGAGTAGGGTTTGGAAACCGAACTCCCCTCCATGGCTCATTTTAATACGGGGCGAGTCTCACGTTTCTCGGGCCCTCGAGAAACTTTTATGGGCCGGGCCACCGTTTCGGACTCTGGTCTATAGCGCATTCGGCCCGAACCCGTAAATCCGTTGAAAAAGTTCAGTTTTGGCGGGGTTTACGGGTTCTGTTAGAGATGCTCTAATACGATGCCTCCGTCTGTGGTTTTGTTTTGGGGATGAGGGTCCATAGGGAAGTGTCAACCAGTGGCGAAGGATGCCCTTCGTGGGCACTAGCTATTGGGAGTATATGGGACTAGTGGGAGAGGGAGAGTAAGGATTTCTTCAGCGGAGCGATTCAAAACAATGATCAAAATGATTTGATTTTGTTCATTTGAGTCGTGCTCCGGTCAGAAATTGGGTCGCGGTCATGCGTCCATCCGCGTGATCCATTATGTCCCATTGATAGCTAGAAGAAAAGTGTGTTGGATCGCTGACATGCGTGCGTTGTCCAACTCAGCGCATCTATTACCCAAATTTGGTAAACGAATGGGTTGATTAGCCAAGTATCATCACTAGTAGAAAACATGGCTTTCATCCAAAATCCTTAGGAGTTTTAGTCCCGGTTTAAAAAGAAACAAGGATTAATGTGCCACATTAGTCCCGGTTCGAACGACACGGCCACGAAACCCTCTAGTCCCGCGCCTTTAGTACCAATCGGGACTAAAGGTCTACTCTTTAGTCCCGGTTGGTAATATCAACCGGGACTCTAGGGTTTTTTTTGCTCCCCACGCACTCTACCTGCCCCCTCCCGTGGATCGCTTTTTTAGCTTCGTAATACAAAAGAAAATGATAGAAAATTTTAAAAAATACAATCTTTGGAGATTCGCGTATGTTAGGCAACCTACTATTAGGGGAATTTAACAAATTTGAATTTCAACCTTTTTTGTAAAAAAAAAAGTTTAGAAAAAAGTAAAATAGCATTAACTTTTGCATACAAATACGGGAAAAAATATATAATATATCAAAATGATCGTGGAAAAAAGTTACATCCAAATTAGCGAGGCATTGCACACTGATTAATTTAGCATGAGCTCTCCAGTGCTATAGCCCACTATTAGCGTGATTAAGATACATGCATTGCTAAGGCCTTATTAAGCTGATTAATAAAGATAGTATTTTTTTCAGATTTATATTTGAAAATTCAAATATGTATCTGTATTCTTGTTAATGGGCCGTGGAAAGTACGGCCTATGTAAAATCCATTTATCCGTCCAGGCCCCGTTTGACGGTAGGAGCTCCCTTTGCAAAACTGCGATTCCTGTTCTCCTATGTATGCTCTCTCCCGCCGCCGCCGTCGTTGCGGCCGTTCGTGCGGCGGCGGGTTCGCGGCCGGCCGTACGCTGCGCCCACGCAAGTCTCCTCAAGGAGGGCCTGGCTCTCCACCCTCCCGCGCCGTCCCTCCTTGTCTCCGCCTATGCCAAATGCCGCCTCCTCCCCGACGCCCGCCAACTGTTCGACGAATCCCCGCAACGGGATCTCCACCTCTACTCATCACTCCTCGCCGCCATCTCCAACTCTGACTCTCCCGCCCTTGTTCTACCTCTGCTCCGCCGCATGCTCTCGGTAGATGCTCTCCAACCCGACCATTTTGTGCTTGCTTCCATCGCCAGTGCCTCCGCCAGGTTGCGCAGCCTCAGTCTTGGTAAGCAGGTACATGGACATTTTGTCGCTTCTCCGTATAGCGCCGACAACGTGGTCAAGTCGTCGCTTGTCGACATGTACTGCAAATGTGGTGTCCCGGAAGAAGCCAGGAAGGTGTTTGACAGTATGACTGCCAAGAACAATGTCGTGTGGACTGCGCTTGTTTCTGGGTACGCGTCAAACGGCTATACTGACGAGGCGCTACAGCTCTTTCGGAGCATGCCTGGACGCGGAGGCCTCTTTACATGGACTGCGCTCATATCAGGATTTGTGAAAGCTGGTGAGAGTGTTAGAGCGGTGGAGTTGTTTGTTGATATGAGGCGAGACGGCGTCACTATTGATGACGCCTTTTTGTTGTCAGTTATAACTGGTGGAGCTGCAGACCTGGCTGCACTTGTTCTGGGAAGGCAGTTGCATGGTTTATCCATGAGGCTTGGGTTCTTGTCCAGCATGATGGTTGGGAATGCGTTGGTTGACATGTATTCCAAATGTAGCGACATACACTCTGCTAGAGAAGTATTTGAAGAGATTACAGTGTGTGACATCATCTCGTGGACGACAATGATTGTCGGAGAGGCACAACATGGTCGAGCTGAGGACGCTTTTGCTCTTTATGACCGGATGGTTCTTGCAGGAGTGAAGCCCAATGAAGTGACCTTTGTCGGGCTGATTTACGCCTGTAGCCATGCTGGTCTTGTTCAGAAAGGGCGCCAATTGTTTGACTCGGTGAAGCAGGAGTATGGCATCAATCCTGGATTGCAACTCTACACATGCTACATAGATCTTCTTAGTCGCTCGGGCCATTTATCAGAAGCTGAAGAACTCATCACTAGGATGCCATATGAACCTGATGAAGCTGTTTGGGGGTCCCTACTGAGCGCATGCAAGAAACACAACAATGCTGAAATGTCTATTAGGGTTGCTGATAACCTATTGGAGCTTAGACCAAAATATCCATCAACATATGTCTTGTTATCTAATGTTTATGCAGTGAATGGCAAGTGGGGTTCTGTGGACACTGTAAGAAAGCTGATGACTAATACAAAGATACTGAAAGAGCCTGGGTATAGCAGGATTGATGTTGGAAGAGAATCTCGTCTGTTTCATGCTGGGGAAGTGCCACTTGATATGAGAGAAGCAATTCTAGCTTTTCTTGATGAATTGATTGTGGAAATGCGCCAGAGGGGGTATGTCCCTGATACCAGTTCCGTGATGCATGATTTAGAGGAGCATGAAAAGGAGCATCATCTGTTCCTGCACAGTGAGAGACTGGCTGTTGCCTTTGGAATCCTCAAGTCTCCACCGGGATCAGTGATCCGCGTGGTGAAGAACCTCCGGGTCTGTGAGGACTGTCATACAGTGATGAAGTTGATGAGTGAAATTTTCCAGAGGAAGATCAGTGTGAGAGATGCTAGTCGCTTTCACCATTTTGAAGATGGGAAGTGCTCTTGTAGTGACTTCTGGTAGCTGATCTGCTGATGTTCAGTTGTCCGTCTAGTCCTCTAGTTACGGTATAAGATCTTACCTTGCTTTTGCAGTGTACTTCTTTGTCATGTCTAAAAAGACATGTATGAAATGGATGACCTTATTTTCTGTATGACTTAACTGATGTTTTAGTCTTAGAAAAACGAAATCATGCCATTCTGTCTTCTCCCTCATTCCTTGTATAGATACACCAACTACCAAGCGAGAATAGTAGAAACGAAGGAGTCACCCACGAGGAAAGAGCGAGAATGGAATATTTGAAAAGGCCGTGGCCCTTGGCACACTTCAAACTAGAATGATCACCTTCGCAATTTGGAGAGATGATAGTAGTCAAAGATCATGTAGTTCAATTACTGTAAGTTTTCTTACATCTGTTCTGCTGGGCACTTGTTTTAGTATACGAAGTGTGACCTATCTGTATCTAGCAAGTACTTCTAAGTTTGGTGTTCCTGTCTTGCAAGTCCAATCACTGATTAAAATATTGACCTAAGAGTAGCAGAAGCCATACACCCGTACGGGTATATAGTTAGTTAGAGTAATGAAGGAAGAGTTGAAACCTGAAGCCGCTCGATCCTTATTATCATTGTCCTAAGTTGAATAAAATTCTTCCTATAGTTGAGGAGTTCCTACATTATATCCTTAAGTCTTTGTGCTCTCTACAACTACCTTTGGCTTTAATTTTCTTGCCTAGCAAGATCTGGGGATCTAATGGCGTGTCAATGTATGTTTGTACTGTTAATCAAGCTACACCATGGCGCGCCTTTGTTCTTAGCAATTTTAAGCATTAGCTTCATGCCATCTGCCAGCACACTGATTTACATTAGGAACATATGCCCTTTAATCTGTAGTGGTGTAGATGTTTTTCCAAGAAGCTTCAAATTTTGATTTTCCATGATGCTTGGTATTAGCTCTGGATGTTGATTTGTGAATTGTTTGCTACTGCATAAAGTGACCCGAAGTTGAATTTCCATATATCTTCCGTGTGACTGTTGGTGTGGTATATTAAATGTTTCTCTATTTTTCTGTATTAGTGAACTATATATAGCTCTTTGGTGATTTTGATTGTCAAAAGTTAGAACTATAACATGGGAACAGTTATGAAAGGATGTTAGAATGACTCAATGAAACATATCGTGGCCAACTGGCATGGCGCTTGTCAGCTTTAGTACCATTGAATGCTTGGCCTGGGTTATTTGGAACATATGGGCGGCTGTGTGCATCTTAGTTCTGCAGAGGCCGGGTGTAATGCTTAAAACTTTTAAGTAATAAAGCACTCTTTATCGATTTTTTTTGGAACATACGAGCTTTCCTTGTTTACTACAGAAACGGAACTCGTTTTTTATGAAATCCTTACAAGATTCATGTGGAAACTTTTGCGTTCCAATAAGGGCCAATTTGATATGCAGGATCTTTACAAGTATTTTACAGAATCAGTTCAGTTCTTGGGAAAAAGAAGAACAAGCTCTGCTTGATTGAATAGGCCATATCTAAAGATATAAACGGTGGGAGCTTACGGCGCCTCCTCAGTAATTTGGATTTACCGTCCATCCAATGGGCCTCCCAGCGAATCCTGACTGTCCGTTGGTTTCATTGCGTGATATAAAAACCACACAACACCCTCGGTGAAACCCTAGCGCTACCGCCTCCCACACCCCCAAGCCCCGCAGCACCGCTTCGCCTCCTCCCCTCGTCCTTCTTCTTCGCGCGCGATGGCTGGGGCAGCTCATACTCCGCCTCCGGCTCGTCTTCGTCCGCCTGGCGTCTGGCTGAGCTCCATCTCCTCCATCCACACGTTTTTTGCTGCACATGGGAGAAGGAGGCAGCAGGGAGATGGCTCAAAGGGCTCGGGATCGATGCCGTCATCCTGGGCGCGGTGGAGCGTGGCGCCGATGTCGTCGTCCTTTCTTCGTCTGCATCGCCAAGAGATGGCTCAAGGGTGTGGGATCGACGCTGTTGTCCTCGGCACGGATGAACGTGGTGCCGCCGTCGTCGTCCTTTGTCCGTTTACGTCGTCGTCGCTGTTGACTACGAGATCCTAGGGTTTCTCCCTCTCTTTCTCAGTGCCGCCGCTAGGGGGTCCTCCCGAGGTCGCGCTCGTCCGTGGAGATGCGGATGAGGCAGGTGTAGCACTGTGTGAGGCAGCTCTTGCAGCTGCAGGCCGAGATAAGGGATAAGCAGCAGATTATTCTTCATTCACGACTTGCATCGGTCCAATGACCTAGGTAAATTTCTGCTCTCCTTTTATTTGTTCCTATTCATTTCTTGAATCAGATTATCACTCCACCTGCTTCTTGTAGGGTGTTGGCATGCGAGCTTAGGGTGACCAACAGGGAAGGCGACTCGGCCAGCAGTGCCCATGGTGCATCCTTTTCTCAATTTGCAGAGGCATTCTATTTTGTTCAGTTGCATTTGATTAATTTTCCCTCTTAGTGGATATTTAATTTTGCTAAAAGTATGAAAGAAGTCATGGAGGCTCTCAAGGGAGTAATGTATGGAAGAAATTATGGGGTCTTCAGATCCCTGCGAAGATTAAAATTTTCGGATGGAGAATGCTCCATGGATTAATTCCATGTCTTGGTGTCTTGGACAATAGACATATAGCCACCAGCAGTCAATGCCCATTTTGCAATGTGGGATGTGGGGATATTTTACACACCTTATTTACATGTCCACGAGCGCAACAAGTATGGCAAAGTGTTGGTATTGCTGATATTGTTAATGAAGCGCTGCTAGACAGATCGGGATCTATGGTCTTAGAACATAGGATCCTAAACCTAGGTTCTTGCTCGGAGATAAATGATATTGGGCTACCGGAGCTGATCCTCACGTGTGCCTAGTATATCTGGTGGGAGAGGAGGCAATTCACACTGGTGAGGATCTCCAAACTGTTCATTGCAGTGCTATGGCCATCGATGTCCTAGCTACAAACTATTGGAGGTCAAGGAAAAAGCCAGTAGAGCGGAAGAAGGAATCCTGGATTCAGCCATCAGAAGGTGTACCAAAAATAAACGTCGATGCAGCTTATGATATGGACGAAGGTCGAGGAAGTATGGGAGTTATAGCTCGAGATTCTCTTGGAAAATTCATTGCTGCAAGTTGCAAGGAGATCCACTTTGTTGTTGATCCATTCATGGCGGAAGCCTATGCATTACGGGAAGGACTGAGTTTGGCTCAGTTTCTAGGATGCAACAAAATCATTATCCAATCTGATAATTCTCAGGTAATTGAGACTATGAAGGATGGCGGTTTCTCGGCCACCTCATC
Organism: Lolium rigidum; assembly: GCF_022539505.1. NCBI lineage: Eukaryota > Viridiplantae > Streptophyta > Magnoliopsida > Poales > Poaceae > Lolium > Lolium rigidum. Next base: position 280,625,989 of record NC_061511.1, on the reverse strand, counting down.
TGCAGCTATATTTGATGATTGTAGAATTCTTGCAACTGGTTTTTAGAGAGATCACCTTTGAAAATTGTAATCGGGAGGCCAATGAGGTTGCTCATGAGCTAGCTAGGCAGAGTTTTAATGATCATATTGATTGTACCTGGGACGATGGTCCCCCTAGGTTTTTATTTGTGAAGCTCATAAACGATGTAACTGTGTTTGAGAATCAATAAAATACGCCGAATGGCTTTCCCTCAAAAAAAAGTATGACTAAATTAAAGTCAATGTTGTGAAAATTTCACAGATTCACTAAAGAGACATGCGAGGACACCCAGCCAAGGAGAAACGGCACGATTTGCCATGCTGAAGCGTCGCTTTGACGTTGACAATTGACATCAGAAAGGTGATGCACTGATGCTGCCGCCAAGGCATGTGGTCAGAGGACCAGAACAAGGTGTACGCACCGCTTCTCGCCATCGCCCCCATGGAGGGGCGCGAGCACATGGCGGCACAGAAGCTCATGTATGTTCATCGCCTGGTGTTTCTAAAATTTGTTAATTCCTACCGCAGCTAAGAATAATTATATAAGATGCCATACTTGTGTGATTTATTTCTGGCTGAAACTAATCTAGCTCTGTATCTCTTGGAGGTATGTTCAGTTAGCCATCTTTGATTGTCTAATTGCCTCACCTTGGTCATTTTCATTCCAGCGTTTCGAGAAGGAGAAGGGTTGTCTAAACAATGGGTGTACTAAAATGGAGTCTGCGGTTCAGCTAAACTTATGCCCTTGCTGGATGTGCATCCATTGATGAATCTTACCTCATGGCCAGCCTAGATAGCTGAGATTGGTTGTGCTTGAAGTGAAGGTAAAAAAAAAAAACTAGAAAAACAAGTGCTTTTTGAATTGGGAGGTTATGGTTCAGGCAATCCATTGTGTTCTAAAAACTTCTATGTATACCAAGCCTTCTTTTGCCGTCCAATCTTAGAGCTATGTCAAAAACTATAAATGTATGGATTTCAGCTCAGTTTATGTTGTGGTGTCAAAGCCCACATTAGTTTAGTTTTAAATTTCAGTACTACTATTTACATTGCATGTCTAAAAAGGTTTTCGGCTAATTTGTGCTTCGAATAAACATAAGCATATACTGATCTTGCTACATTCAAATGATGATTTATATATTTATTGTGTAAGAATTCATGTGCTTATGTTTTATACTTATATCCCTTCTCAGTAACAATGTACATGCTGTCCCTGCGCTGCACAAGCTCCGAGAGCCGCCGCAAGTGGTGGCAAGGCGGAGCATGCGCGGTGAAGCAGCACACTGACGGAATCATGTGAACATCCAAAATTCCAAATATATTTGCATTTTCTTGATGTCAGTTATGACTGCGGAATCCCAAACTGACCAGGAGCTGATGATGTAGAAGCAAAGGTGTCATTTTGACATGGCATATTGCATACTACATATTTTCTAATGAGTATAGTATAGTCAAGTCTGATCACTAGCATTTTTTTCCTTGCAGAGGTGGACGAGCGCGAAGTTGTCACTGCTCAAACCATGGGAAAGGAGCAAAGAGCAAGGCCAAAAAAATGCAAGTTTGCCCACCGTGAGTGAACTGTACTTGCCTCGCCCTCAAGAGGATTCTCTTCTCTTAAATTTGCATATCCCTTACAGGGATTGGATGGCATGCATCCTCTCTTGGGAGAAGACCAAGAAATACATTGCTGGGGGAAAGAAGAGGCAAGAGGGCCGTAGGGATAATCTCACATATTGAAGTAAGGCAGTGTCATTGGTCCCTACAAGACTACAACCCTTGTTCTTTCACTCCTGGCGAGTTTGCCTCTGCTGGCTGCATATATAGGTAACTGATATAACACTGATTATTTATCTTGGTTTCCTCTGCTGAAGTTGGCGGAAATGCATGTCTTAATCTTTTGTCGTTCCGGTGCGTCAGTCAATTCCTTGCCATTGGCCAGTTACTTAGTTTACTGATTTCTCTTGATGTTTTTTTTTGCCAAACCTAATAATCCATGGTTGGTACTATTAGAAGTTGTCATCTATTAGGAAATTTAAATGATTCGTAAATCGAACTTCAGTGGAAGGTTCTGTGGTAATTAATTGCTTTTGTTTTTCTTACACTTGCCTAATTAAGAAGCCGACGTTAACGTTTCTATGTTGTCAATCTTATGTGTAACATAATATTTTTCCACTACTGGACTGCTAGTAATCACTTTTATCTTCATAACAGCACCATACTGGATGCATAATCATTTCTTATAAAGGTCTTGTTTTTTGCATTTTCTAGAGTGTTTCCGGTTTGCTAGCTTATATTTAGCTTGTAACTTTTGAGCTCACAACTTCTCCTACTAAATGAAACAACAATTACTTATGGCTAATTAGTTATTTTGGACATTTTTGAAACTTGAAATTTTGATTTAGTAATACTTATCGACCTCTGGTTCTGTACGTTGTACTGATTCCTCGAGGTACGTTGTGCTGACCAGCTACCAGCTTCATTCATGTCGCTGTCGAGGCGACGGTAGTGTCTCGATCCTGATCCTCCACTTTACCATGTACAGGCCATGGCCTCCTCCTCCACTGATGGGCATATCTATTTACTATTCTATTTTATCGTGTTTGCTCATCAGCCATGCATATTTTCTTACAGCTTTTCTTGAATTTCAGCCTCATGAAGGATCCTGGTCGACAATCAAGATAATCAGATATTAATGGCGCAAATACTCCGGGAATTTGTGACAACTAGACTTTAGTAAATTGTACGCTGGAGCTCCTGGAAAGCATTCTGTAAGGAACTAAGGATCTATGTCCTCTTTTCAAACTTTGGTTTGTCAAGTTATCAAGTCGTGCTCCTATGCGAGCATTGATCCATTGAAAAATTGTTATGGTTATCTACCTGCCTGGAACATCTATGATATTTGGCTTAGGCACCTTTTTTTATGTATGCCTAATCGCATGCCTTTTAGATGAACGGCTCTATATGAAATTATCTCTACAAGTTTGAGCACTATTTACCTCAATACAGAACTATACTATTTCTTAAAAGTCTTGATCTGATTTGTTCTTCGTTTGTCTGCCATATGTTTTTATATATATTTTACTTCTCCAGGTGTTTGTTGAATGATTCAATTTATAGAGGCTATTACACAGGGTCTGGTTTCAGATGATTTTGCTAGATCTGATACAAATAGAAGAAGTGGTTCAAGGTAAATTGAAACACAAAAGATACACTGTTGCTGCCTGAACTGTATATTGTTTATTTGGTTTGTTCTCTAAAAATAGTACCCCCTCCTATCCAAACTAATTGATGCAGATTTAGGAAAAATGTTGCCTAAAATCTGTCTAGATTCATTGAATCTCCTCAACTTACTTGGATCAGAGGGAGTAGTACATGAAGCAGTATTTAGCATTGTAGGATAGCCATCCGTAGGATGATGGAATTTAAAATTATGTGACTGCCATATTAATCCCAAGGCCCACTCCACCAAGGAGCAGGTGCCGCACCGGGTTTTTTTTTTTTTTTGAAACTAGACAAGAGGCTTGCCATTCATTGATATAGGAGAAGAGAATGGCCAGTTTATGAGGGAAACCAGCCGAAAACTGATACAACACAACACAACACGCCGACCCCGAGGCCACGCACCACACGAGCCGACGGCCTAGCCACCCCAGTGGCCAAGGCCGACACCCTAAAACACCTCAAAACGCAACAAGGCGGAGGCAAAAACACGGAGCCTCCGCTCCGACATCCACGCCGACCCCCGGGGCCGCGCACCACCTAGCCGAAGACAAGCCGAGGACGAAACCGACAGGACAGACAACACGAACAACAAACTTGCAGTGAAGGGCCTCCACAGTGATGCCTCCAACGAGGGGAGCGACGTCCGAGAGCGCCGCCATCACCGGCATCGGCCGAGGCCGGTGTGGATTTCATGTGATTGAACTTAGGTTGGAGAGAAATTCATCTTAGTACGACCCATTTGGGCACTTGATTGGCAAGTGCAACCCTTATATGAACATCTGCAGTTCCATTATGAATGTGAGAGGACACGGTTGAGCTATGCTTGCTCTGCTTACATCTGTATTCCTTTTCTACTTTCATAGTTTCAGAATTTTTCTTCTGATAACAATGCTTGGAGCATATAGCTTTTAAGTTTTCCTGTTCTCGAGTTTGGGCTTCCCTTTAGTTTCTTTTGGGGTTTTTCAGGGTGGTTCATCTTCGTTTTGTGTGTTCCTCTTTTTTGCCTATTAGTTATCTTCTTCCTTCTTTTGCCTCCTTTTGGTCTTCAAGTTCTCGATTTGGATCTGCTATTCATTTCCATGCGGGGTTCTTGCTTCTGAAGCTTTTAGAGTGGTTATTCTTTGTTTTGTTCTTTCTCTTTTTTTCTTTATTTAAGTTTTCCCTTCTGGTTTCTATTCTCCTTTGCTTCCTCTTTTTAGCATTTTGTTCTTCTGGCTTGTTTCTGGCAACTGGATTTTTTTCATTCTGTGGCCTTTTTGATGCTACTTTGTCCTCATTTACCTAACCGGCATTGGATAGTGCTAGGTAGACAGGGGAATTTATCTTTTTCTGTGCCATAAAAGTTAGAAGTTCATTAATTAGTATCGAGATGTTTATGTTTGGATTTGCCTAAAGCTGTTTCAGGCTATTTTGGTTCCAGCTTGCCAAAGCAATCCTTATTTTTTTATTGCTTTTTAAGAGCATGTGTCGTAACAATCGAGCGGCAAGGCAGAGCTAACGCAGGTAGAGATTAACAGACTTCTATTTTTGTCTAAATAAGAATGAAATCCCAGGATGTATGTTTATCATAATACTGTAGCAGAGCTTGCTTCGAAATTGTTCTGTCTAAGAAAAATGTAGGCATCCTGCAACCTGTGTAGTAGAAAAGATAAAAAATTCTCACTGTCTCAATATTCTGAACCAGGGATGTTCTTCTCTGCTTTTCCTGCATTTAAGTGCATCACCTGTAGTTTTGCCTGGATTGAGTTCCATGCCTGACTAGGTGGTAGTATGGAAGCTAAAGATTTGATACATGTTAGAGTGGATGCATGGTGTTGAAATTTTGCAACTGATCCATGTATGAATGTGAACGGTTGACCGTCCTGCATGCCATGCCTTTGATGCGTGCTGGGCTTTGTGTAGATCTGCCAAGTTGTTAAATCAGTTGAGATTGTTGGAAGATATGGTTGTCCAATACATGCATATAGGTAACTCCATATAGAAAGTTTGCTATTGCTTACTCTGAGAAAAAAAAAACTCAGAGCCAACTAGCCAAACTCCACTATAGTATGAACTCTTCAATTCCAGTTTGTATCTTCCAATTCAAATAATCCAGTCTCTGCAAGTCTAGAACTCTAGATAGGTGATTACCAGACCTAAGAGCCCTCTGTTGCTACTTGAGTGTTGGACCATCAAGCAGTACATCTGGTGTATTAACCAAGTCCTGGTTTCAAATCAGATCTAGATAGTGCCAGAAGAAAAACCAAGTAAATTTATATCGAGTTCAATACTGGCAGATAATAAGCTATTATTCTGGCATAATATATTATGAAGTGCTACTGAATGGGTTGGCATCTTATTAAATTGATCAGATCAAGTTCTTCTGTATTGCTATTTTGATGAGAAAAAATGCAACCAAATGAGAGATTAGCCTCATGTTCCAACTTCCGTACGATTTTTTATTGTGTTGTTCTTTTTCTTATTGCTTTCCTTAGATAGTTCTATCCGAGGGAAAAAAATTGAGAGTACTCCTTTCGCGCAATGTATTTTGGGCTTCCTGATGCACATAACAATCGCTTATATGGTTAATTTGGCAGTCACTTGTGCTAGTGCTACTGTCCGCGTTCCGTCCCGTCGGAGCGCCACGACCCGGCCGGCCGGTCTCTGCTCTCCGGCCAGATGTCGGCAGCACCGAAGAGCGATCCGCCGGGTGTCGGCCGCCTGTTCCGCTTCGGGTCCCGCATGGCCCCACGCTCCCATTTCCTTTGTCGAACGCCTGAGCTGTCCGTCAACTGTAATCCCACTCCCCGGCCCCGCAGGACCAGTGACTTGACCTTATCCTCTCCCTCTCCCTCTCCCTCTCCCTCTCCCTTATCCGCTCTCTCCCCTTGAGAGTCGCCGGAGAGCCCCCGGCGCCGCTCCTATCTTCCTCTGCCGGCCAAGCCGGTTGGGGAAGAGATGGAGTTGGCAGCCGGGCGTCCCTGTATAAAGTAGGTTGGCTCCCTGTAGTTGTAGGTGTAAGAGTAGTTGTGTGTGCCTCCGTGGCGTATGACGAGATGCCGCTGGGCCTCTTCCGCTCGGTGCCGCCGCTCGGCGCCGGCCGGCCTTCCTTGCTGACCTTCCTCGAGCTCCCAAGGTGGAATATTCATGGAGGGACTGCTAAGGTTGGAGCCCCCAGGAATAAGAGCGATGGTCAACGTTGGAGCTCGGGATGCGTGGCGGTGATTCCTCTTCTGGCCGACCGAGGCGGCGAGGGGAAGTGGAGGAGCTGCAGCGTCCCCCGCAGTTCCAAAGTCTGGCATGGAGGTGGCCTTGGGCTGCCTCGGAGCTTTCCCTCGGTGAGTGCAAGCAGCGCCGAGATTGGGGGCTTTTGGCTCTTCCGTTGGCGTCCATGGTGGGCGACGGCCGAAGCTGGATTTCTTCAAAGTTCCTTAAATAAAGTGGAGGCTTGCGACCACCAACCGATGCAGAGATGATGTTGTGTCCTTCTATCTCTTCCGACCGGCCGTGGAGGCGAGGGGAGGAGACGATTCACACGGTTCTCTGCAGATGGGAGGTGGAGGTCTTTCGAGTCTGCGTCCTCGACACCAATTTCCAAGCGACAGTGTGGTTCGGCTACCGACGCTGCTACTCCAGGGGAGCTTGGGCTCCTCTTGGTGGCCCTTGGTAGGAACCTCATCGACTGCATCAAGATTCCACTCGGACAGGAAGAGGATGTGGTGAGCATACATCAACTGCAACATCTCTCGCAGACCAGACTCGGTCGTTTTATGATCTCCACAGTTGGGTATGAAATTTCTATCCTCTCTCACAATATGGAGATCATCAAGTCTACATTCTGGTTAGTTCAGCATGATGTCCAAACTGAATTGGAATCAACGACCTTGATGCAAATAGCTCCTGCTGCTATGCATATAATTGAGCAAGATGTGCCTTTAATGTCTATAAGCACATGGTTCTTTTGGCATGATGATAAGCATGGTGACGATGTTGTTCCCGTTGTTCGGGTTGATCCCTCGGTAGTGGATGACAACACTCCCGCTGCGGTTCCTCAGATTCAATGGCGGGGACTCCTGAGATTGAGCTCGGTGAAGGACATTCAGTATCTACAGCTCAGTCCTCCCCTACCTCAGGTGCAGATGCCAGACAGACTGTCGGGAGAACCACCCGCGGGACATCAACTGGTATGGAGCATAGAGGCCCTTGAAGATTGCATTTGCGGCACTTTCGGATCCGAGTTGTCAGCAGATGGGCGATCGCCGTGTGGTTCCTTTTGTAGTCTTCGGTGTCGGCACGATGTATTATCGTTTTCTCTTTCTGGGTTATGCTTACAAGTTTGGTTGTATGTTACTCTGTTGTTCTTAGGAGCAGTGATGTACTATGAGCGTTAATCTTAATATATCTGTTATGTTAAAAAAAACTCCCCGGCCCCGCGGCAGGTTTTACAAGACGCTGACGCTGACGCACCGTCGTCCTCACCTGGTGGCGTCCAGTTACCGCCGCCCCGTGCAAGTGTGCAACGACTCCACCGGCGGCGACAGAGACAGTCGGACAGGCTAGCTAGACAAGGCTACAACCGGGTCAGTCGAGAGCTAGTACGTTCCTTTCACGGGTCACCGCTCACCGGCCTCGTTGACGCCGGCAGCGACGGCAGAGAACAGCTTCCGGCTGTGCCGTCCCGCTCGATCGGATGCCGCGACGCGCAGCACGGAGCCACGCCCTACGCAATCTGCGTACGGGTCCCTAAACCGGCCTATGTGTCCGTTGCGCGTGGCGTGATTCCGGAAAGGCATGATTCACCAGCAACCGCAGCCAGCGTTTAATTTCGTGCTAAACTTGGCGCATGACAATTTAGAAAGAAATGAATGCCTTCTTTCCGGACGCTAGAGCATCTCCAGTCGCGTCCCCCAAACCGTCCCCCAAAGCGATTTGGGACGCGCCGGACAAAAAAAGCGTTCCAGCCGCGTCCCCCAAAGCCCATTTTTGTCCGGCGCGGTCCGATACGGTGTCCGGCGCCCCGAGCCCGTCCCCGTCCCACAGGGGACGCTCCGGGGACGCCGGACACAACGAAAAGCGAGGCCGAGGAGTGGCGGGGCCGACGCGTCGCGCGGCACGGAAGGCTAAAACCCCGTCGCCTACCTTTGGTCAAGCGACGTTAATGGCGTCCCCTGTTTTCCCAGGCGACGCAGGGACGCGTCTCGCCGTGCATGGCCGCGTGGCCGTCCGCGCCGGAGTTATTGCGTGCAACCACCCGCCGCCGCCGCTGTTTTAAGACGCCCTCCAGCTATCGCCGCTCATCATAATCCTTCTCGCCGCCGCCTCCCCTTCCCGGATCCTCTCCTCGCCGCTCAAAAAATGTCGAGCTCGTCCTCCCGCAAGATCGCCGCGGCGAACGGCTTCGGCCGCGGCAGCCTCACCGTGGCGGAGGCGTGGGCGCCGTACCACGCCCGGTATCCGGGCCCCGCCGGACGTGCGGCTGCCAAGCAGCGGCGGCCGGAAGATGGCCGTGAACGGCATTGGCATCCCGCCGCCGCCGAGCCGCGACACGCAGCAATGGCGGGACGCCATCAAGGCCCGTCGGGCTCAACTCACCGCCGAGGAGCGGGCGGAGCCGACATGGGCAGCGAAGGACATCGACGACTGGTGGGTCACGTACTTCAAGGCCAAGTACGACGTCGAGATGCACAAGCACCACCGGCCTCATCGGCGGGCCCAACAGCTGGAACGAGGAAGGCCGCGCCCGTGCCGGGGCGTCCCGGGCGCACCCTCGAGAACGTCATCCGCGGCCTCCGCAACGGCGCTCCAAGGCTGGAGATGCCGTCGCCGCCGCCGCCGTCTCCTCAATGGCAGCCGAGGAGGACGACGTACTCGTCCTCCTCGCACTCTTCTTCCTCGGGGCCGGCGCGATCGACGCCGGCCGCCGTCGCACCGGTCGGCGCCGTATACCGTTCCCAAACGGGAGGTCAAGGAGGAGCCGGCGACGCCCGTCAACACGAGGCGTGGCGGTAGCGGCAGCGGGCGGCAGCAAGGGAGGCGCGGCGGCGCCCTCCTCATCCCGAAGCCGGAGGTGAAGGAGGAGCCGGAGGAAGCGCCGCAGCGGCGCCGGCCGGCGGAGTACGAGCGGCAGCAGCGGCTCATCGCCGGCAGCCGACGACCCCGAGGACTGCCCGGGGATGCGGGCGGCGTTCTTGGCGTCCATGGACGACAAGGACGCCCGGAGGGGCGACCCGGACGCGGCGATCGCCATGTCCATCCGCGACTCCGGCAAGCCGGCCGGTGGACCTCACCGACGACGGCGAGGCAGGACCAAGCGGCTTGGTGAAGGACGAGCCCGTGGACGAGCCCGTCGACGAGCGCGTCAGCGGGGAGGTCGTCACCGACGAGATGTACAACTTCCAGGCAGCACTACGACGCCTCCGCCGCCGCAAGTGGTTCTAGATTAGGTTTAGTTTTAAAGTTAGTCAAATTTCGTTCGAATCTATGTAAGTTTGGACGAATCTAATCGAATCTAGTTAAGTTTAAAATTTGCGAAATTTTGTTTGGGGGACGCGACTGGGGAGCGACGTCCCCCAAACGCGGCACGAACGAAACACGTCCCCCAAACGCTCAATCCGGCGCGGTTTGGGGGACGGTTTGGGGGACGCGACTGGAGATGCTCTTAGAGCATGCCAGCCCCGTCTTTCAAACCCGAAAAAAATCCTATACGACCCGACCTTGAACGACCCGGCGGCAGACCACCTCCTGCATCTTACATGTGGCGATTTGGTACCGGGGCCTGGCTGTTTCCGATATGAGCGGCACCATATGTGGTCTACCCACCGGGTCGCTTGATTTTGGGTCGTATAGGATTTATTTCCCTTTCAAACCGGGCCCGGAGCTCCGGCAACTGACCGTTTAGGGACATCAGCCTGATTATTGTTTTCAGAGAGGAAAAAGTTCATTTTAAACCTTAAAGTTGTAGGCAGAAGCTAAATCGAACCCCAAAGTCGAAATCCCTGAAATTTGCACTCTCAGCTCTCTAATCCTGGTCTATTTAGGACCCTGAGTCCCTTTACCAAACGGGGTTCGGTGACGTGGCTGGGATTTGGATTCAGAAGAGGGAAGTGGCCGAACGGATGCGCATGTGGGCTAAAATAAGTTGGGACGCGTGAGTTAGGCCCATATGTCGTCGCCATTTAGCGCAGCAAGCAGCCCACCCAGGTCAGTCGTGGCGTCGTCTGGTATTCTTCCTCGGCTTCTACGACGGCCATGGCGACGGGCAGTTGATCGACGGCGGCAACGATCGTGAAGGCGCGGCGCATTGAGGCGTTCCAGGTAATGTCTCCGACCTCCTCCGCCTCAAGTAGCCGTATGAAATAGTCTCTGATAGTCGGTAGGGTTAGGGTTTTATGCGCGAATTTTGGGCGGGGTTTGTGCTGTGGGTAAAGGTAGGTTTTTTGGTAGATTTTGATCGATTTTCTGGTTGATTTTGTTCGCAATAGTGCCGAATAGTGAATACTTTATGTTTATTGCAGTTGTAACATGGACCCTACGGAGATTTTGGTCGTCAGATTCCACATTGGTGGCGACTTCGTCCGCATTGGTCCCAATGTGGATTATGTTGGTGGAGATGAAGCAATGTCATAGATTGAGAGGGATAAGTTGTCACTACAAGAATTGAAAGGCTATTTGAAAGACCATATTCAGCTCAAGGAATCAATGAAGTTTCATTTCCTGGTGCCTGGTACAACTGGACTAGTGTTCTTGTATAATGACAGTGGATGCATGAGGATGGCAGAGTACATTTGTCCTGGAGGAGTAGCAGATGTTTATGTAGAATACCATGGAGAGGAAGACACTGAGGACAGCAGAAGTGGGAGTGACTTTAAAGAAGATGAACTGCTGCTGCTTATGAGTGATGATGAACCAGATGTTGTCATTGCTGCTGAACCAGCAGAAAGTTCAGATGATGAGGAGAATGTATTTGTTACAAATGACAGTGGTGTTGTCACTGAGGTTAGGAGGAGTCCAGCTAAACCTGCTACAGCAAGAAGAAGAAGTGTTGGTACTGATCCAGTCATGTATTCTCAGGATCCTCTTTCTCAAGTTGTGAATCCATCAGGAGCAGAGCAAGTGGCAGATGCAATGGAACATGCAGGAGAGCAAGTGCAAACTGACAGTGAAGCTTCTGATTCAGACCCTGAATATGTGGCACACAGTGAAGACAGTGGAGAGAATTCAGAGGTTGTGGAGCTCAGAAGGCATGCTAGGAAATTCAAGAAGAGGATGAAAGACACAAAGAGTTGGATTGGAATGGATTCTAAAGCACCAATTCCAATTGAGCTTGTTGCAAACATGGAAGAACAGATAGGAGAAGAAGAGAAAGACTGGGATTTTGATTCATCTGATGAAGATTTCTCATATGATGAAGATTCAGATGGGCAAACTGTTAGGAGGAAAAGCAAGTACCCAAGGTACAACAGTGCAACTGAAATTCCTCACTTCCTTTTGAGTATGGTGTTTAGAAGCAAGGGTCAGCTAGTAAAGGCACTGAAGAAATATGGACTTGTTACCAAGAGAAGCATCAAATTTGTGAAGTCAGAGGTTGATAGAGTGAGGGCAAAGTGTGGTTGGGAGAACTATCCTTGGCTATTGTATGCAGCAAAGACAACAAGATCAAGTAGATTCCAGATTGTCACATTCACTGATGAGCATCACTGTGCACAAAACAGAGACAATAAGCTTGTGACTGCTAAAGTTATTGCCCAGAGATATGAGCATTTCATATTAGCAAACCCAATGTGGAAGATTGAGAGTATGAAAGCAACGAGTCTCCGGAGACATGTTTGCGAATGTCACAGCTTCAAAATGCAAGCATGCTAAGAAGATTGTGATGGAGAAGCTCATGGCTGGAATGAAGAATGAATACACCAGTGTATTTGATTACCAGCTAGAGTTGCTTAGGAGCAACCCAGGAAGCACTGTGGCTGTGTGTCTAGATCCTACCAATATGGATCAGAACATATTCCAAAGTTTTTATGTATGCTTCAAAGCACTGAAGGAAGGATTCAAGGCAGGTTGTAGGAAAGTCATAGGACTTGATGGATGCTTCTTCAAAGGAGTTGTGAAGGGTGAATTGTTGTGTGCCATTGCTAGAGATGCAAATAATCAAATGTATCCAGTAGCTTGGGCAGTGGTAGAGATGGAAACTAATGAAACTTGGAAATGGTTTATTGGACTGCTTATCAAAGATCTGAACATAAATAATAGTGGAGATGGTTGGGTCTTCATCTCTGATCAACAAAAGGGGCTAATAAATGCTATGAAGGACTTTCTACCTAAAGCAGAGCATAGAATGTGTGCTAGACACATCTATGCTAACTGGAGAAAGAAGCACAGGGCACATGAATGGCAGAAGAAGTTCTGATCAACAAAAGGCCAAAGAAAAATGACAGAAAAAGGGAGGAGACAGAGAAACCCAAGTGTGCCAATAAAATGTCCAAACATGGCACTACCATTTCTTGTTCCATGTGTGGAAATCCAGGGCATAACAAATCAAGTTGCATCAAAAATCCAGAGAGAGGGAATAAGAAAAATGCACACCTTGTCAAAACTACCAAGAAAAGGAAAGCACAAGAGGTAATTTAACTATATCTTCTTGTATTGAGGATTTTATTTCATTTTTTATTGCTTTAACTAGATGTTCTCAATATTTTGAATAGACTGGATCATCTTCTCAAGCACCATCCTCCCAAGCAACTTCCAGTCAACCACCATCCTCTCAAGCCCCACAAGCATCTGGTGCATCCTCTAAAGCTCCACAAGCATCTGGTGCATCAAGGCCTGCTCCAAAAGCATCTGCTGCATCAAGGCCTGCTGCACAAGCATCTGGTGCATCAAGGTTTAAACCTCCCAGGATGAGAAGTGCACAAACTAGCAGTGGAAGTGGAAGTGCAGGAACTGCTGCCAACAAGAAGAAAAGGACACCAGCATCTGCAATTCCCAGCTATCAGTACTTTACTGCTAGTGGCAATACCTAGATGATTCAGTTTGTACTGCTGGCATTTCTTTTGGTTGTATTGTTGTGAAATGTACTTCTCCAGCTTATGTAGGTGTCAAATGCACTTGTCCAGTTTATGTTGCACTTGTCCAGTTTATTTTGGTTTTATGATGCTATCAAACATGGTTGTGCTAAGATTCTATGAAATGCACTTGTCTTTGTCAAATTGGGTTTATGTACCATGAAGTTTATAATGCTCTCGAGTTTATGTTGCTGTCATGATTAACTTCTGTCAACATTGATTCAAATGCATCTTTGTATCACATATACTCCCAGACATTTCATAAACATTCATAAACAGCATCTAGACATCACATCATTTCTTGATTCATAACATAAACTTGACATCAGTGCATAGCTTACAAACCCAGGAGTTCTACATTCATAACATCATCTAGACATCACAGTACTACATACATAACATCATCTAGACATTCACACTTCTTCACTGCATAAACATCTTTCCTGCCAGTAACCCAAACACAAACACAACAAAAGCTAGCATCACTTTGTCATAATTTCCCTTCAAAGATGCTATCTCTTCAGTCTTCTCTCTCAGCTCATCTTGCATAGCCTGAAGCCTGCCATCACTTGCTTCTTGAACAACCTGAGGAGCGGCCTGCTGTAAGCCGCGTAGCCTCCACACTTCATCACGCAAATCACCAATCAGCTCACTCCAGAACTCTGGCAATGGCGGATCATGCCATTCGACATACCCACAGCCACGGCCGTTCTGCACAATTTGTCCAATCGAAATGGAATTAATCAGAGAAAATGAGGGAAAAATTGGGGAAAATGTCAACAAGCAAAAAAGGAATCCGAATGAATAACTCACCAACGCATCCACGCAAGCGTAATACCTCCTCCCTGGGTTCATGCCGCTCCATGAAATCCATCTAGGAGCCTTCCTCGGCGGATTGCAGTTGCAGAGCTTCACTGGCTCGTACGCCATCGGACTCTGCCGATAGGTCACCGGTGACCTCCCTTCACTTCCTCTCCTGCCAGATGCGACACGGAATCCAGGCGCGGAAGAAGCTCCCGACGACATTTTTCACCGCCGCCGTCCGCGCAATCTGCTGTCGCCTCCACCGCCGCCACCCCGCTCTCTCTCCCCGCAGGAAACCCTACAATCGTTCCCCAATTGCTCTATCTCTCCGCCAAAGTAACTGAGAGCCACTTGTACCCATTAAGTGGCTACCTACCAGGCCCGCATCTGACAGTAATCCCGGCCACGTCAGTGTTTTTCAGCCTAACCTTACTCAGGGTCCTAAATAGACCAGGATTAGAGAGCTGAGAATGCAAATTTCAGGGATTTCGACTTTAGGGTTCGATTTAGCTTCTGCCTACAACATTAAGGTTTAAAATGGACTTTTTCCTTTCAGAGATGACTCTGTCCAACCGCGTCTCCCAAATGGGTTCAAACAAACACGCGATTTAAGTTAAAATAGCAAATAGAAATTAATTTGTTATATATTATTAAAAGTTTGAATGAAAAAGCTGGATTTAAACTAGATCCGAAACTACACCACTTGTTGTCGGTTGTCGACACTACTTGTCGTCGGTCAGCGAGCGTGACAACCAAGCTTAGCCACCGTTTTTCGCCCACTTCCTCCTCTCATTCTCCCGCGCCCGCTTCTCCGTTCGTTCTGCGGGCCAGTGCAGGATCGCCGATGGTGAGACCTCAGCGGCAACACGGTGTTGGACCATCATTAACTGTAGCCTCATGCTGAACTCGGCGTTCAAGGTGAGCAGCTTTGCTTCGTTGCGGTTTTCCACGGTGAGGGTACAAGCTTTTAGTTCAATGAGCCTCTGCCACTCGGACTACATGAGGAAGCACTCATACACATTCTTAGGCAAACGCTCGCTGAAGATCTCCATGACGCGTTGAAGGGGGTGCGTGCCAGCCTCCTCAAGGTGCCGACAATGTTCGTCTGATAGTGCACCAGCCGAGGTGTCTCGAGTATCGCCGCATGTTACTCGGCCACCTCGCTTCCGCATCGGCAAAGAACTGCGCGTCGAAGTCGGCGAACTCTACCATTTCCCTCGCCGAGGTCGAGGTTGTTGAGTTAGGGATCCGGCTCCGGAGGCGGAGGTGCTAGCGCCGTGCGGCCATTGCGGCCCAACATGGAGTAGGTGGTGGGCCGCCAACACGGCATTACGGCTTCAAGAATGTGGCTGGACGACGAGGTGTTTGCTGAGGCAAATGTTGTGGTGACGAGGGGCAGAGGCGGAGGTGATGGCGCCGTGCGGCTGTTGCGGCCCAACATGGAGTAGGTGGTGGGCCGCCGATGCAACATACGACTTAAAGAATGTGGCTGGATGGCGTGGTGTCTGCGGAGGCAAATGTGGTGGTTACGAGGGGCAGAGGCAGAGGCAGAGCTTTATAGCCGGAGACGAGGCGGGACGAAACAGAGGCAAGAAGCAGAGGAAAGGGCCGGACGGATGGCAATAAGAAGGCGTGATGGCGACGCGTGGGCATGACGCAGCACCGACAAGATGTATGCACACTTGCAGCCACCTCAGGAACTTCCACGCCATTAAGAAAAATACTATGAACTCTTCACTTCTCTAAACTATCAACTCTTCACTTCTCTTTATGACAGGCGTTGCCCGCCTAGAGCCACGTTGCCATGGGTTCCCCTCCTCTAGATTGTGGAATCCTAGCCTATCCTTTTCACTTGCTCCTAATAAAATAGCACCTCTATTATAAAATACAACCCATTCTAGATAGCTAGTTTAGATCATCTCCACTTGAAATCCCCATATAAGATCCGCGTTTGCTTGTATGGGGATTGATACGTCCCAAACGTATCTATAATTTCTTATGTTCCATGCTACTTTTATGATGATACTCACATGTTTTATACACATTATATGTCATATTTATGCATTTTCCGGCATTAACCTATTGACGAGATGCCGAAGAGCCGATTCTTTGTTTTCTGCTGTTTTTGGTTTCAGAAATCCTAGTAAGGAAATATTCTCGGAATTGGACGAAATCAACGCCCAGGGTCCTATTTTTGCACGAAGCTTCCAGAAGTCCGAAGAGGAGACAAAGTGGGGCCACGGGGCGCCGCCACAGTAGGGCGGCGCGGCCTACAGGGGGCCCGCGCGGCCCTGTTGTGTGGGGCCCCCGTGACGCCTCCTGACCCGCCCTTCCGCCTACTTAAAGTCTTCGTCGCGAAACCCCCAGTACCGAGAGCCACGATACGGAAAACCTTCCAGAGACGCCGCCGCCGCCAATCCCATCTCGGGGGATTCAGGAGATCGCCTCCGGCACCCTGCCGGAGGGGGGAATCATCTCCCGGAGGTCTCTTCATCGCCATGATCGCCTCCGGATCGATGTGTGAGTAGTCCACCCCTGGACTATGGGTCCATAGCGATAGCTAGATGGTTGTCTTCTCCTCATTGTGCTATCATGTTAGATCTTGTGAGCTGCCTATCATGATCAAGATCATCTATTTGTAATCCTTCATGTTGTGTTTGTTGGGATCCGATGAATATTGAATACTATGTACAGTTGATTATCAATCTATCATATATGTTATTTATGTTCTTGCATGCTCTCCGTTGCTAGTAGAGGCTCTGGCCAAGTTGATACTTGTGACTCCAAGAGGGGGTTGATACGTCTCCAACGTACCTATAATTTCTGATGTTCCATGCTTGTTTTATGACAATACTTACATGTTTTGCTCGCACTTTATGATGTTTTTATGCATTTTCCGGAACTAACCTATTAACGAGATGCCGAAGGGCCGGTTCTGTTTTCTGTTGTTTTTGGTTCCGGAAAGGCTGTTCGGGCAATATTCTCGGAATTCGACGAAACGAAGACCCAACATCTTATTTTTCCCGGAACCTTCCAGAAAGTCAGAGGGGGACCAGAGGGGTGCCCTGGGGGCCCCACACGTGTGGCTGGCGCGGCCCAGGAGGGGGGCGTGCCGCCCTAGTGTGAGGTGGCCCCTCCGACTCCAACTCTTCGCCTATTTAAGACCTGGAGACCGAAAAACGCGATACCAATTGACGAAACTCCAGAAAGACTCCAGGGGCGCCGCCACCATCGCGAAACTCCCTTTCGGGGGACAGAAGTCTCTGTTCCGGCACCCTGCCGGGACAGGGAAGTGCCCGGAAGCCATCTCCATCAACGCCATCGCCTCCATCATGCTCCGTGAGTAGTTCCCCCATGGACTACGGGTTCTAGCTGTAGCTAGTTGGTATTATCTCCCCCATGTACTTCAATACAATGATCTCATGAGCTGCCTTACATGATTGAGATTCATCTGATGTAATCGGTGTTGTGTTTGTTGGGATCCGATGGATTGTTACATTGTGATTGTCTATCTACAAAGTTTATGAAGTTATTGTTGCTGCAATCTTGTTATGCTTAATGCTTGTCACTAGGGCCCGAGTGGCATGATCTTAGATTTAAGCTCTATACTTATTGCTTAGATTGTACTCCCTCCGTTCTTTTTTAATTGACTCGAATTTAGTACAACTTTGTACTAAATTTGAGTCAATTAAAAAAGAACGGAGGGAGTATCTACAAGTTGTTTGCACATGCCTATGTCCGGAACCAAAGGCCCCAAAGTGACAGAAATTGGGACAACTGGAGGGGAAGGCTTAGATATGAGGATCACATGTTTTCACGGAGTGTTAATGCTTTGCTCCGGTGCTCTATTAAAAGGAGTACCTTAATTTTCAGTAGATTCCCTAGAGACCCGGCTGCCACCGGCTGGTTGGACAAAAGATGTTGTACAAGTTTCTCATTGCGAGCACGTATGACTATATATGGAAAACATGCCTACATGATTAATGATCTTGATGTTACTGTCTTAATGCTATTTCAATCCTATCAATTGCCCAAGCTGTAATTTGTTCACCCAACACTTGTTATTGGAGAGTTACCACTAGTGTAGATAGCTGGGAACCCCGGTCCATCTTTCATCATCATATACTCGTTCTACATGTCATTGGAAGTAGTATCAACTATCTTACGGTGCCATTGCTCTCATATTACTGCTACTTGCTGCTTGTGTTACTTTTACTATTGCTCCCATATTACTTGCTGCTTTCACATCACCCCTGTTGCTAGTGCTTTTCAGGTGCGGCTGAATTGACAACTCGGTTGTTAAGGCTTATAAGTATTCTTTACCTCCCCTTGTGTTGAATCAATAAATTTTGGTTTTACTTCCCTCGAAGACTCATTGCGATCCCCTATACTTGTGGGTTATCAAGACTATTTTAAAGCGCTGTTGCGGGGAGGCATAGCTCTACTCATAAGTTCACCTGGGGAGTACACTCTATCTCTCTCTCTGTTTTATTTTATTTTGTTTTGCTTAGTTTACTTTTGTCTAGTTTATTTGTGCTTAGTTTATTTCTGTCTAGTTTTATTTTGCTTAGTTTACTCTTGTCTAGTTTGTTTTTTGTTTTGTTTTACTTTTCTCTATGTACCCGAAAATCCATAAAAATTTGAAAAATCGAAAAATTAAAAACTGCTATTATGGGAGAACCTACAACCTATTTGGAGCTTATAGAATTATATAATAATTATAGAGAATCAAGAACGGGAAAAGTTATGAGTGTTGTGATAGAAAAATTGAATACAATTGCTAAAATCTTGCTTAAACGCCATGATATAAACTGTTGCTCTCAACAGGATACTAAACATCTTAAATATCAATGTGGCTTTAGTGAGGAATTTTTAATTAAGAACTACAATCGGAATAGCTATATTCATTTTGGGTTCGAAGAAGTAGAACAATTTGTTTTGTTTATGGGAGCTTCTGAGATCGAATCCTTCATTGCTAAAAATTATGAAACTTGTGTTGTTTGTAAGGACCTTAAAGATTATGTCTCTTCTATCCTTAATTTTTGCATAGAAAGCTACGGTGATAATCCTTATATCATTGATTATAAAGAGAGACTCATTAATACACAAGAATGCACTCACAATTTGCGGGAACCGAGTGGAAGAAGAAATTGATGAACCTGAAAGCTCATTGGATGAAAAAGAAGAGGAGAGTGATGAACAAAAGGAGGAAGAATGGATTAGCTACCCATGCCAACCTTCTAATGAGAGTAACTATTTATCTCTTACACTATTTGATTGTTCTCCATGCTTACCGAAGGAGGATGAATGTTATGTTCCTGTGGATTCTCTTGAAATATTCCCTATGAGTAAAACTTGCGAGAATAATTATGCTACTGTTATTTATGATAATCCATGCTACTTTGATAAATCTTATGATAATGCTTTGATTGTGCCTGATGTCGAAATGCATGGTACTAAAGAGTTTTTCTTGGCAAATGTTTATGATAAATATCTAGATGATGGTCCTATGTTACTTGATACTATTAATTGTACTACTAATGAAAATGGGATTGGAGAGTTCTTGACTTTATCTATGAGTCCCATATCTTTTGAGATTGATCAATCATCTTGTTACATTATTGATAAAAGTGGGTTTGAAAGTTTTGATCCTATTATTTCTGAGCTTGATAAAAATTATGTGTTTGGAAATCATGAAAAGCATGCTGTATGTGATAGTTATGTTGTTGAGTTTGTTCATGAAGCTACTGAAAATTATTATGAGAGAGGAAAATATGGTTGTAGAAATTTTCATGGTACCAAAACACCTCTCTATATGCTTAAAATTTTGAAGTTACTCTTGTTTTACCTTCTTATGCTTGTCACTTTGTTCTTCATGAATTTATTTGTGTACAAGATTCCTATGCATAGGAAGTGGGTTAGACTTAAATGTGTTTTGAACTTGCTTTTTGATGCTCTCTTTTGCTTCAACTCTTATATCTTGCGAGTGCATCATTAAAACTGTTGAGCACATCTTAATAGCTATAAAGAAAGCACTTCTTGGGAGATAACCCATGTGTTTATTTTGCTACTGTTTTGTTGTGTTTTGGAAGTTGTTACTACTGTAGCAACTTATTCTTATCTTTATTTTATTGCAATGTTGTGCCAAGTGAAGTCTCTAATAGAAGGTTGATACTAGATTTGGATTACTGCGCAGAAACAGATTTCTTGCTGTCACGAATCTGGGTATGATTCTCTGTAGGTAACTCAGAAAAATCTGCCAATTTACGTGAATGATCCTCAGATATGTACGCAACTTTCATTAGTTTTGAGTTTTCTGATTTGAGGAACGGAAGTACCTCTTAAAAATTCGTGTTTCTTGGCTGTTCTGTTTTGACAGATTCTGTCTCTGTTTTTTGCATTGTCTCTTGTGGACTTTAAGTGAGGCTTTCTAGACGTGGAGAGCTGTAGCTAATGTTTTATTGAGTTCTTGCAATGTGTCACTACAGGGCCAAGGTGGATTAAACAAACCCCTCTAATGAAGTTTATGAGAAGTTTGGTGTGAAGGAAGTTTTCAAGGGTCAAGAGAGGAGGATGATATATGATCAAGAAGAGTGAAAAGTCTAAGCTTGGGGATGCCCCCATGGTTCATCCCTGCATATTTCAAGAAGACTCAAGCGTCTAAGCTTGGGGATGCCCAAGGCATCCCCTTCTTCATCAACTTATCGGGTTTCTTCTATTGAAACTATATTTTTATTCGGTCACATCTTATGTTCTTCACTTGGAGCGTCTGTGTGTTTTTATTTTTGTTTATGTTTGAATAAATTCGGATCCTAGCAATCCTTGTGTGGGAGAGAGACACGCTCCGCTTTTTCATATGAACACTTGTGTTCTTCGTTTTACTTTTAATGTTCAATGACAAAAGTTGGAAGCTATTGCATTTATTGTTATTTGGTTGGAAACAAGAAAATGCCTCATATTGTCTTGGATAATTTGATACTTGGCAATTGTTTTGAGCTCTCAAGTAGATCATGATTAAGCTCTTGCATCATGTAGTTTAAACCTATTAGTGGAGAAATACCGTAGAGCTTGTTGAAATTGGTTTGCATGATTGGTCTCTCTAAGGTCTAGATATTTTCTAGTAAAAGTGTTTGAGCAACAAGGAAGACAGTGTAGAGTCTTATAATGCTTGCAATATGTTCTTATGTAAGTTTTGCTGTACTGGTTCATACATGTGTTTGCTTCAAACAACCTTGCTAGCCAAGGCCTTGTACTGAGAGGAAATGCTTCTCGTGCATCCAAAACCTTGAGCCAAAACCTATGCCATTTGTGTCCACCATATCTACCTACTATGTGGTATTTTCTGCCATTCCAAGTAAATACTTCATGTGCTACCTTTAAACAATTCAAAACTTTACTATCTCTTATTTGTGTCAATGTTTTATAGCTCATGAGGAAGTATGTGGTGTTTTATCTTTCAATCTTGTTGGGCAGCTTTCACCAATGGACTAGTGGCTTCATCCGCTTATCCAATAATTTTGCAAAAAGAGCTGGCGCGGGGTTCCCAGCCCCCAATTAATCAACTTTCATTAATAATTCTCTTCACATGTTTTGCCCTGATTCATCAGTAAGCAACTTAATTTTGCAAATAGACACTCCTCCATGGTATGAGATTGTTGGAAGGCACCCGAGGATTCGGTTAGCCATGGCTTGTGTAAGTAAAAGGTTGGGAGGAGTGTCAACCATAAATAAAACTAAAATACATGTGTAAACAAAAGAGAAGAGGGATGATCTACCTTGCTGGTAGAGATAACGTCCTTCATGGGAGCCGCTCTTTGAAAGTCTGTTTGGCAAGGGGGTTAGCTAGAGTGCCCACTACCATTCGTTGACAACAACAAACACCTCTCAAAACTTTACTTTTATACTCTCTATATGATTTCAAAACTTAAAAAGCTCTAGCACATGATTTAATCCCTGCTTCCCTCTGCGAAGGGCCTTTCTTTTACTTTATGTTGAGTCAGTTTACCTACTTCCTTCCATCTTAGAAGCAAACACTTGTGTCAACTGTGCATTGATTCTTACATACTTACTTATTTGCATTCATCATATTACTCTGTATTGACAATTATCCATGAGATATGCATGTTGAAAGATGAAAGCAATTGCTGAAACATAAATCTTCCTCTGTGTTGCTTCAATGCCTTTACTTTGAATTTATTGCTTTATGAGTTAACTCTTATGCAAGACTTTTGATGCTTGTCTTGAAAGTACTATTCATGAAAAGTTTTGCTATATGTTATCTATTTGTTAGGAACTATAGATCATTGCCTTGAGTCACTGCATTCATCTCATATGCTTTATAATAGTATGATCAAGGTTATGTAAGTAGCATGTCACTACAGAAATTATTCTTTTTATCGTTTACCAACTCGAGGGCGAGCAGGAACTAAGCTTGGGGATGCTGATACGTCTCCAACGTACCTATAATTTCTGATGTTACATGCTTGTTTTATGACAATACTTACATGTTTTGCTCGCACTTTATGATGTTTTTATGCATTTTCCGGAACTAACCTATTAACGAGATGCCGAAGGGCCGGTTCTGTTTTCTGTTGTTTTTGGTTCCAGAAAGGCTGTTCGGGCAATATTCTCGGAATTCGACGAAACGAAGACCCAACATCTTATTTTTCCCGGAACCTTCCAGAAAGTCAGAGGGGGGACAGAGGGGTGCCCTGGGGGCCCCACGTGTGGCCGGCACGGCCCAAGAGGGGGGCGCGCCGCCCTAGTGTGAGGTGGCCCCGTGGCCCCTCCGACTCCGACTCTTCGCCTATTTAAGACCTGGAGACCTAAAAACGCGATACCAATTGATGAAACTCCAGAAAGACTCCAGGGGCGCCGCCACCATCGTGAAACTCCGTTTCGGGGGACAGAAGTCTCTGTTCCGGCACCCTGCCGGGACAGGGAAGTGCCCCCGGAAGCCATCTCCATCAACGCCATCGCCTCCATCATGCTCCGTGAGTAGTTCCCCCATGGACTACGGGTTCTAGGCTGTAGCTAGTTGGTATTCTCTCCCCCATGTACTTCAATACAATGATCTCATGAGCTGCCTTACATGATTGAGATTCATCTGATGTAATCGGTGTTGTGTTTGTTGGGATCCGATGGATTGTTACATTATGATTGTCTATCTACAAAGTTTATGAAGTTATTGTTGCTTTGCAATCTTGTTATGCTTAATGCTTGTCACTAGGGCCCGAGTGGCATGATCTTAGATTTAAGCTCTATACTTATTGCTTAGATTGTATCTACAAGTTGTTTGCACATGCCTATGTCCGGAACCAAAGGCCCCAAAGTGACAGAAATTGGGACAACTGGAGGGGAAGGCTTAGATAAGAGGATCACATGTTTTCACGGAGTGTTAATGCTTTGCTCCGGTGCTCTATTAAAAGGAGTACCTTAATTTTCAGTAGATTCCCTAGAGGCCCGGCTGCCACCGGCTGGTAGGACAAAAGATGTTGTACAAGTTTCTCATTGCGAGCACGTATGACTATATATGGAAAACATGCCTTCATGATTAATGATCTTGATGTTTTGTCTTAATGCTATTTCAATCCTATCAATTGCCCAACTGTAATTTGTTCACCCAACATTTGTTATTGGAGAGTTACCACTAGTGTAGATAGCTGGGAACCCCGGTCCATCTTTCATCATCATATACTCGTTCTACATGTCATTGGAAGTAGTATCAACTATCTTCTGGTGCCATTGCTCTCATATTACTGCTACTGCTGTTGTGTTACTTTTACTATTGCTCCCATATTACTGCTGCTTTCACATCACCCCTGTTGCTAGTGCTTTTCCAGGTGCAGCTGAATTGACAACTCAGTTGTTAAGGCTTATAAGTATTCTTTACCTCCCCTTGTGTCGAATCAATAAATTTGGGTTTTACTTACCTCGAAGACTGTTGCGATCCCCTATACTTGTGGGTTATCAGGGGTATTTATGCTCGATAGTGGGTTCATGCCTCCATTAAATCTGGGACAGTGACAGAAAGTTCTAAGGATATTTGTGTTGATTACTGGATTGTGGATGTCTTTGTTGCCACTAGGGATAAAACATCGATGCTTTGTCTAAGGATATTTGTGTTGATTACATTACGCACCATACTTAATGCAATTGTCTGTTGTTTACAACTTAATACTTGGAAGGGGTTCGGATGATAACTCGAAAGTGGACTTTTTAGGCATAGATGCATGCTTGGATAGCGGTCTATGTACTTTGTCGTAATGCCCCGATTAAATCTCATAGTACTCATCATGATATATGTATGTGCATTGTTATGCCTTCTTTATTTGTCAATTGCCCAAGCTGTAATTTGTTCACCCAACATCTGCTATCTTATGGGAGAGACACCGCTAGTGAACTGTGGACCCCGGTCATATTCTTTACATCTGAAATACAATCTATCGCAATTGTTCTTTACTGTTCTTTGTAAACAACCATCATCATCCACACTATACATCTAATCCTTTGTTTACAGCAAGCCGGTGAGATTGACAACCTCACTATTACGTTGGGGCAAAGTTCTATGATTGTGTTGTGCAGGTTCCACGTTGGCGCCGGAATCCCTGGTGTTGCGCCTCACTACACTCCGCTGCCATCAACCTTCAACGTGCTTCTTGGCTCCTACTGGTTCGATAAACCTTGGTTTCTTTCTGAGGGAAAACTTGCTACTGTACGCATGACACCTTCCTTTTGGGGTTCCCAACGGACGTGTCGACTGCACGCATCAAGCTCTTTTTCTGGCGCCGTTGCCGGGGAGATCAAGACACGCTGCAAGGGGAGTCTCCCACATCCAATCTCTTTACTTTGTTTTTGTCTTGCTTTACTTTATTTATTGCTTTGTTTGCTGCATTATATCAAAACACAAAAAAATTAGTTGCTAGTTTTACTTTATTTACTTTCTTGTTCTCCATATTGAAAACACAAAAAAATTAGTTACTTGCATTTACTTTATTTAGTTTGCTTTATTTACCATTACTAAAAATGAGTAATCCGGAAGTTGAAGTTCGTTCCTTTAAGCAACAAGGGGGAGAAAGTTTTAAAGATGCTTGGTATAGAATTAGTGATGCTCATCATAGGTGCATTAAGAAACACCCCACTATTATACTACTTAGGAACTTTTATGTTGGTATCTCTAGCTGGAATAGGTATGTTCTTGATACTCTTGCGGGAGGTAATTTCCTAGGGACTCCTGCTTTAGAAGCTAGTTGCATTATTGAGAGTCTAGTTGAAATACCACCTGTTAATGAAGCTAAAATTGAAGTTTCTCTTGAAGATGTCATGAAAAAGTTGGAGGACATAGAGAAAGATCTTCCAAGTATTGAGACTAAATTGGGAATATTACTTAATAGCACTGATAAACTTGATAAATCTCTAGGAGGAATTAATGAGAGAATTGCTGTTTTAGAAACTTGTGCTACTCATGATAATCGAACCAATAGGATTAGTGAACTTGAAGAAGCTATGGAAACCTTGGGTTCAACTTTTTCTTCTCTTAAGTTTAAGGAGAAAGCTTATGTGGGTAATTAAGGAGCAAAAATTCATGTATGCCTCTAAAGTGCCTAAGCCAAAAAGCTATTATAGGCCTAAAATTGACAAAGCCTTTAGCACCACTACGGATGGGGGAGCATCTAAGATACCTATTGATGTTGATGCTTCATCTCTCGACAATACTTGATTCACACTTTCTGCGCCTAGCTGAAAGGCGTTAAAGAAAAGCGCTTATGGGAGACAACCCATTATTTTACTTCGCACTTTATTTTATATTTGAGTCTTGGAAGTTGTTTACTACTGTAGCAACCTCTCCTTATCTTTATTTTAATGCATTGTTGTGCCAAGTAAAGTCTTTGATAGTAAAGCTAATACTAGATTTGGATTGCTGCGCAGGAACATATTTCTTGCTGTCACAAATTTTGTCACGAATTTGAGCAGTAGTCTCTGTAGAAAAATCAAAAAAATCTGCCAATTTACGTGCGTGATCCTCAGATATGTATGCAACTTTCATTCAATTTGGGCATTTTCATCTGAGCAAGTCTGGTGCCACTTTAAAATTCGTCTTTACGAACTGTTCTGTTTTGACAGATTCTGCATTTTATTTCGCATTGCCTGTTTTGCTATGTTTGATGGATTCCTTTGTTCCATTAACTTTCAGTAGCTTTGTGCAATGTTCAGAAGTGTTAATAATGATTATGTCACCTCTGAATATATGAATTATGCACTGACCCTCTAATGAGTTTGTTTCGAGTTTGGTGTGGAGGAAGTTTTCAAGGGTCAAGAGAGGAGGATGATACAATATGATCAAGAAGAGTGAAAAGTCAAAGCACGGGGATGCCCCGTGGTTCATCCCTTCATATTTTAAGAAGACTCAAGCGTCTAAGCTTTGGGATGCCCAAGGCATCCCTTCTTCATCAACAACTTATCAGGTTCCTCTAGTGAAACTATATTTTTATTCCGTCACATCTTATGTGCTTTACTTGGAGCGTCTGTTTGTTTTTATTTTTTGTTTTTGTTTGAACAAATCGGATCCTAGCATTCTTTGTTTGGGAGAGAGACACGCTCCGTTGTTTCGTATGAACACATGTGTTCTTAGCTTTATCTTTAATGTTCATTGCGAAAGTTGGGCTATTTCATTCATTGTTATATGGTTGGAAACGGAAAATGCCGCATGTGGTAAAAGGGTTTAATGTCTTGAATAATGTGATACTTGGCAATTGTTGTGCTCATATAGATCTTGTTTAAGCTCTTTTATCATGTACCTTGTACTCATTAATGAATAACTACATAGAGGTTGTTAAAATTTGGTTTGCATGATTGATCTCTAGAGTCTAGATATTTTCTGGTTGAGGTGTTTGAACAACAAGGAGACAATGTAAAGTTTTATAATAGCTAAAATATGTTCATATGTGAGCTTTTCTGCACCTTTTATACTTGAGTTTGCTTCAAACAACCTTGCTAGCCTAGCCTTGTATTGAGAGGAATTCTTCTCGTGCATCCAAATCCTTGAGCCAATAACCATGCCATTTGTGTCCACCATACCTACCTACCACATGGTATTTCTCCGCCATTCCAAAGTACATTACTTGAGTGCTACCTTTAAAACTACTATTCTTTGCCTTTGCAATATATAGCTCATGGGACAAATAGCTTAAAAACTATTGTGGTGAAGAATATGTACTTATGTGTCTTATTTCTTAATAAGTTGCTTGTTGAGCGGTAACCATGTTTCAGGGACGCCATCAACTCTTTTACCTTTGTTGAATATCATGTGAGTTGCTATGCATGCTCGTCTTGTCCGAAGTAAGGGCGGTTCTCACAATCAAATGGTTTGAGTATGCATACTTGTTAGAGAAGAACATTGGGCCGCTAACTAAAGCCATGATTCATGGTGGAAGTTTCGGTGTGGACAATTAATCCTCAATCTCTTATGAGAATATTAACTCGTTGTTGAATGCTTATGCATTAAAGAGGAGTCCATTATCTGTTGTCTATGTTGTCCCGGTATGGATGTCTAAGTTGAGAATAATCAAAAGCGAGAAATCCAATGCGAGCTTTCTCCTTAGACCTTTGTACAGACGGCATGGAGGTACCCCTTTGTGACACTTGGTTGAAACATATGCTATGCAATGATAATCAGTGTTAATCCAAGCTAATTAGGACAAGGTGCGAGCACTATTAGTATACTATGCATGAGGCTTGCAACTTATAAGATGTTTTATACATAACACATATGCTTTATTACTACCGTTGACAAAATTGTTTCTTGTTTTCAAAATGAAAAGCTCTAGCACAAATATAATAATCAATGCTTCTCTCTGCGAAGGACCTATCTTTTACTTTATTGTTGATTCAGTTTTCCCATTCTTTCTATCCCAGAAGCAAACACTTGTATCAACTGTGTGCATTGATTCTTACATGTTTACTTATTGCACTTGTTATATTACTTTGTGTTGACAATTATCCATGAGATAAATATGTTGAAGTTGAAAGCAACCGCTGAAACTTATATCTTCCTTTGTGTTGCTTCAATGCTTTTACTTTGAATCTATTGCTTTATGAGTAACTCTTATGCAAGTCTTATTGATGCTTGTCTTGAAAGTATTATTCATGAAAATTCTTTGCTATATGATTCATTTGTTTACTCATTATCTTCATCATTGCTTCGAATCGCTGCATTCATCTCATATGCTTTACAATAGTATGATCAAGATTATGATAGCATGTCACTTCAGAAATTATCTTGTTATCGTTTACCTACTCGAGGGCGAGTAGGAACTAAGCTTGGGGATGCTTGATACGTCCCAAACGTATCTATAATTTCTTATGTTCCATGCTACTTTTATGATGATACTCACATGTTTTATACACATTATATGTCATATTTATGCATTTTCCGGCACTAACCTATTGACGAGATGTCGACGAGCCAGTTGCTGTTTTCTGCTGTTTTTGGTTTCAGAAATCCTAGTAAGGAAATATTCTCGGAATTGGACGAAATCAACGCCCAGGGTCCTATTTTTGCACGAAGCTTCCAGAAGTCCAAAGAGGAGACGAAGTGGGGCCACGGGGCGCCGCCACAGTAGGGCGGCGCGGCCTACAGGGGGCCCGCGCGTCCCTGTTGTGTGGGGCCCCCGTGACGCCTCCTGACCTGCCCTTCCGCCTACTTAAAGTCTTCGTCGCGAAACCCCCAGTACCGAGAGCCACGATACGGAAAACCTTCCAGAGACGCCGCCGCCAATCCCATCTCGGGGGATTCAGGAGATCGCCTCCGGCACCCTGCCGGAGAGGGGAATCATCTCCTGGAGGTCTCTTCATCGCCATGATCGCCTCCGGATCGATGTGTGAGTAGTCCACCCCTGGAGTATGGGTCCATAGCAGTAGCTAGATGGTTGTCTTCTCCTCATTGTGCTATCATGTTAGATCTTGTGATCTGCCTATCATGATCAAGATCATCTATTTGCAATCCTTCATGTTGTGTTTGTTGGGATCCGATGAATATTGAATACTATGTCAAGTTGATTATCAATCTATCATATATGTTATTTATGTTCTTGCATGCTCTCCGTTGCTAGTAGAGGCTCGGCCAAGTTGATACTTGTGACTCCAAGAGGGGGTATTTATGCTCGATAGTGGGTTCATGCCTCCATTAAATGCTGGGACGAGTGACAGAAAGTTCTAAGGTTGTGGATGTGTTGTTGCCACTAGAGATAAAACATCGATGCTTTGTCTAAGGATATTTGTGTTGATTACATTACTCACCATACTTAATGCAATTGTCTGTTGTTTACAACTTAATACTGGAAGGGGTTCGGATGATAACCTGAAATTGGACTTTTTAGGCATAGATGCATGCTGGATAGCGGTCTATGTACTTTGTCGTAATACCCTGATTAAATCTCATAGTACTCATCATGATATATGTATGTGCATTGTTATGCCTTCTTTATTTGTCAATTGCCCAACTGTAATTTGTTCACCCAACATCTGCTATCTTATGGGAGAGACACCGCTAGTGAACTGTGGACCCCGGTCATATTCTTTACATCTGAAATACAATCTACTGTAATTGTTCTTTACTGTTCTTTGCAAACAACCATCATCATCCACACTATACATCTAATCCTTTGTTTACAGCAAGCCGGTGAGATTGACAACCTCACTGTTACGTTGGGGCAAAGTTCTGTGATTGTGTTGTGCAGGTTCCACGTTGGCGCCGGAATCTCTGGTGTTGCGCCGCACTACACTCCGCCGCTATCAACCTTCAACGTGCTTCTTGGCTCCTACTGGTTCGATAAATCTTGGTTTCTTTCTGAGGGAAAACTTGCTACTGTACGCATCACACCTTCCTCTTGGGGTTCCCAACGGACGTGTCGATTGCACGCATCAGGGACGTCGACGAATTTTTTGATTATAGGAGGAGTATGGACCCAGTCACAACCCCATTTAGGCTTTTTAGTGGTCCTGTATGCCATGTGGTCTGTATTCGTTGGACGTGGTGTTAGCCCACATCCCCGGTTGCCTCCCTATAGGCTGGGGTTGGCCTGAGGACGTCAGATATTCACGTCGGTCAAAAGTTGTTTATAGGGGACACGATTGGAGGCCACTTTCATATGAAATACAAATTGGCGACCACCGCAACAAATAACATAAATTTGATCATCACCTAAAGAATGGATAGGGCGAGGTGAGTTTTGCCCACCCAAGCAACTCTACGGGGTGCCCCATTTGGACCCATAGGGGTTTTTCATTATTATATGTGGAAATGAAACATCTTGAAAGAAATTCTTGCATAATTATGTGAAAATCATGCATTATAAACAGAGTGCCAATTTAATTTGTAGAAAATATGTAATGATACCGCAGGAACGACCCACTTTTGGTAGAATCAACCCTAGAGGCCACTTATAGGTTTGTTTTTTGCTGAACTATTGTTTTTGGGATAATCGTAATCGATAGGAGTTTATTCTATGTGTGCAATTTGATTTTGTAACCGGTATGATTCTTGCCCGAGGGCGCAGTTAAACATGTATCAAAAGTTCCACATATATTTTGACGGAAAGGCAGCACGGCTGCTTTCATTACGTGAAGATAGGAACCATACAATGGAAGTAGAACTTCCAAGAGCACAGGGAAAAGGAAAGGGAAAAACTAGCTAAGAAAAGCGGAGGAAAAGAAAAAGAAAAAGGTGTGGGCTTTGCACATCACACCGCGAAAAAACATAAGACACCTTAGTCTGGTTCCAGCGGTCTGTGTACCAGGCCCTGGACAGAGCGTCTACCAGCTTGAAACCATTCATGGCCTTCTGCGATGATCTTGTGGAAAACGGCCTCGGACGTGAGCTGGCGTTGTCTGAAGATACGATCGTTGCGTTCGATCCAAATATTCCACCAGACCAGGGGGACGATGGCTCTCCAAAGCTTGACCCTTGTTTTGTCGAGAACATGTAGAGGTGAGCAAAACCAATCGAGCAAGGGGGCCTCTGTCGGCGGTCGAAGGCTTAGCGGCAGCGCCGCCGCCCCAAGAACTCTGGTCCATGTATCTTGTGCAAAGGGGCAGCTCATGAGGAGATGAGAGGCGGTTTCTGGGCAGGAACGACAGAGCTGGCAAAGGGGATCATGAGGGCATCCACGCCTAGCCAGGACGTCAGCCGTGAGGCATTTCCCTTGCACCGCGAGCCAGGAGAAGAATTTGCACTTTGGTGGCACATCTGCCTTCCAAATGATTGGCGGGAAAGCAGGCCTGATGGTGCCAATAGACTGCATAGCGTAAGCCGAGCTGGCAGAATATGTGCCATCGGCCGTCCACCGCCAGGTTAGTGTATCCGGTGTCCCTGGCGTGAGGTTAACAAGTCTGAGCATGGCCCATAGATCGGTGAATTGCCGGACCGCGACCATAGGTAGGGGAGCCTTGAAGTGCCTGATCCACTTATCATTCTCCAACGCACGCTTAATGGAGATGCGGCGCAGCGTGCAGTGTTGGTACAGGTCAGGGAACAAAGCGCACAGCTTGCCTTCTTGCCGCCAACAGTCTGTCCAGAACTGGGTGTTCTCGCCGTCTCCGATGTGGATGATGGCAGAAGCATCAAAGATGGCCCTGAACTTGTTGTCAATTGGTAACGACAGCCCGACCCAAGGTTTATTTGGACACATCCAGGTTTGCCAAAGCCATCGGCACCGCAATGCGATACTTCGGGCCGCAAGATCTGGTATGCCCAGTCCTCCGTACATCTTCGGTTTGCAGACTTGCTTCCAGCTGACCAGGCACTTTGCCCCCGGCGCGGATTCCTTGTTCGCCCAATGGAAACCCCTGGCCGCTTTGTCGATCCTCTTGATGAACCAAGCCGGAGGATGCACCGCTAAAATCTGGAAAATAGGCATGGCATACACCACCGAAAGCAGCAAGGTGAGTCTGCCCGCCGCGGAGCTGATCATGTTCCAGGAGGCCATCTTGTTCCGGATCTTGTCAATGGCAGGCTGCAGTTGAGCTCTCGTCAAGCGTTTGATAGAAAGAGGCAAGCCGAGATAAGTGCATGGCAGTTCGGCAATATTATAATTGGATTCCAGCACTAGGGGTTGCAGGGGTGTGTCTTGGCAGTGGATCGGGGAGATGGTGCTCTTGGCGAAGTTTGTTCTGAGGCCACTTGCCTCCCCAAAAGCATCGAGGATTTGGCGCGTCGCAGCGACTTCGTCGTGGCAGGGGTTTATGAACATAATGACATCATCGGCAATAGGGAAGCCCGGAAGCGGGGTAGCTGCGATCCGATTGGCCTGAGGGCTCCTTCAGAGTCAGCAACATGCAAGAGCGCGGGCAGCACGTCCATGACGAGGACAAACAACAGAGGGGAGAGTGGATCCCCCTGTCGCAAGCCACGCCTGTGCCAGATCTTGTCGGAGAGCTTGCCATTGACGAGGATGCGCGTGGACGCCGTGGCTAGGATGGCTGAGATCCAGTTTCTCCACTTTTGCCCGAACCCCTTGGCCTCCAAAACCTCAAGAAGGAAGTCCCATGAGACGGAGTCGAAAGCCTTTTCGATATCAAGTTTAAGCAGCATGGCAGGTATTTTCTTGACAAAGTAAGACCTGGCCAATCCTTGGACATAGTTGAAGTTATTGTGTATGACCCTGCCCTTGATGAAAGCACTCTGCGCTGGATTGACTAAATCTTCCATCATTGGCTGCAATCTCTTGGCGAGCATCTTGGAGATCAGCTTGGCAAAGAAACAGATTAGGCTAATTGGCCTAAAGTCCTTGGGCTCTTGTACATCTGCTTTTTTGGGTATGAGGATGAGTGTGGCCTCATTGAGAGCGTCAAACTCCCCGGTCTGCAGGTGTGTAAAAGCCTGAATAGCCGCTAGCATCTCCGGTTTGACTGTATTCTAGCAGCTTTGGAAGAAACGCCCAGTGAACCCATCTGGGCCAGGGGCCTTGTCACCGTTGATTTCAAACAGCGCCGTTTTCACTTCTGAATCAGAGAATTCATCTTCAAGGTCACGCAGGTCAGCTGGGAACATGCCAAGCTCATGTAGCCTTAGGGAGTGATTTCTATGCTGGCGCGTGCCGATGAGATCCTTGAAGAAGCTATGTAAGAGTTCCACCTTGCCTTCTTGGCTCGTGATTATCTGATCCTCTTTTACAAGGGTGAGCACCATCTTTTTACGCCTTTTGGCAGATGCTTTTGAGTGGAAAAAACTTGTATTCGCATCGCCTTCCTTGATCCAGTTTAGGCGTGCTCTCTGCCGCCAATGCGAACGCTGTAACGCGGCGATACCCAACAGGTTGAGTTTGAGCATGTTTCTGAACTGCCGCTCCCGTGCTGTCAAACTTCTACTGTCCATTGCCCTGTCCAGACAGCCAATTAGCTCACTGGTTACTGCTCCTCTAATCTTCAGGTCGCCAATTGTACGGCTGCTCCATCTGGTCAAATCACGGGCGAGTCTTGAGAGCTTGCAGTGCAAGGTGAGGAAAGGATCATGGCACGGTGTCGGTTGACTCCAGGAAGCTGCTACGGTGTCCTGGAAATCGTCAAAGCCTAGCCAGTAGTTTTCGAAACGAAAATGGCGTGGAGAGTTGCACACAACATCCGTAGAGAGCAGCAACGGGCAATGGTCCGATAGGTCTGAGGATAGGGCCTGAAGGATACAGCTTGGGTGGTCATTGCTCCATCTTTCATTCATGAGTACCCTGTCGAGCTTAACCTTGATTGCATCAGCTTGTTCGTTTGACCAAGTGTACCGTCGCCCATGCAAATATAAGTCTTCCAGCTCGAGCTCATTGGTGAACCTTCTGAACGCGGCCATGGTCCTTCTGTTGTAGTTGTTAGTGCTCTTATCTGAAGCTTGGAGTATCAGGTTGAAATCGCCAAGCACAAGTGAAGGGGTGCCTGTCGGGCATCGGGCAGTGTGGTCTTAGATCCTGTAGGAACTGCAGCTTCTCCGAAACAGTTTGAGGCCCATAAACCACAGCAAGGTTGAATCGCTCCTCTGATGTTGTCCACAACAGCTCGCTGCCAGGAAGGAAGGACTGATAATCGGCTGTCCCACATCAACTTCATCGGGGTTCCATGCAAGAAGAATGCCACCTCTTGTACCGGCTGCCGGCGAGTACCAGAATTCAGTCAACAGCGGCCCACAGCAGTCTCTGAGAATAACTTGATTAACGACAGTCAATTTAGATTCTTGAAAGCAAACTACAGCAGGGCGATACATTTGAACTACACCTCGAATGACAGTGCGTCGTGCCGGGCTGTTTAGGCCACACACGTTCAAGACTAAGATATTGTAACTAGGCATGGAAACTTGATCGACATGACCGCGGGAGCGGAACTACATCACCCGTCCTGAGCGCCCGTTCTTCTTGCCGTGCCCTGCTTTGGCCAGGGCAGACATGGCTTCAATCTTGGCGTCGTTCAGCGGGGTGTCGAAAGCTTTAGAGTACTTGTCGTTGCCTAATCGACGGTACATCGGAGGAGGGATCCTCACGAGGGGGAGAAGAAGGAGGGGCCATAAGGCGGAGTGCACACGGGACGGTGGTACGCGATTTACCCAGCTTCGGAACACCTGCACGAGGACAGGGCCTACTGCTGCTTGTCTGGAATTATCTGGGCGCTTTCGCGTTGTTACAATGAGTTGTGGTTGTGCCTCTAGGGCTCCCGGGATCCGGCTTATAAAGACGCACGGATCTAGGGTTTACATGGAGAGTCCTAGCCGGATTACAGATAGCCTAACTGCGGTACAATACCTTGCCGTGCACATCACGGATCCGCCTTCCATATACGTCGTACTGGATCCGGGTTCCTCATGGGCCTCCATGGATCCGGGTTACTCCTAATGTCGGCACGGATCCGGCTTACTGATCCTGGGCCGGACTTCTTCCTTCATGATCAACGACAAGCGGGCCGCCCGATGGGCCACATGCCTCATCATCGTCTGTGGGCCACCCGGGCTTGCCGGATCTAGGCACTGTCGATGGTACACCCATGAAGTATACCCACAACAGTAGCCCCCAGAGTTCTCCGAGTTTCACCTGCAGTTTCCGCATTGCTGGTTCATCACGATCTCCGGCAAACGTTGGTAACGCGGAGAAACTTGAAGAGCTCCAACTTCGCATTTTCTTCTTTCCCCAACTATTAGTCGGAAAATGCTCCCATCCTGCGGGACTTCATCCATCGACATTCCAAAGAACATTTCCGGGTTACTCCCTGATCGCGAATGAGAACTAACTTATCCTCACGCAATTACCCGGAATCTTAAAAGACTCAAACGGTTCCGCCAATTCTGGCGCCATTTTCGCGCGATTTCTGCGGTAACTTATCTCTAGCCATTTTTACTGTTAGGGTTTGGGACACGTGTCGCGCATCCAACGGTGCGACGCTTGCGTTCCGACCACAGGATGCGGAGCACGAATCTTATCCCCTCAGCCTATAAATATCCGCCGTCAAGGCCCTTACCCTCATTTACCCCCCTTCTCACCTCTCTGCCGAGCGCCGCCCGTGAGCTCTTCCTCCGCCGTGCCGGAACCTGCCGGAATAGTCGCCGGAGCATCACCGGAGCGAGTCCACCACCGCAGTGTTCTTCGTGTTCTTAACTCCGGCGAGCCACCGCGCGGAAAACTCGTCGCCGGCGACTCCGACCACCGCATACGCCATTACAGTAAGTCTTCGAGCTTCACTTTCGCGCCGTAGTCGGTAGGGGTGAAGTTGGGGAAGACGATGCGGGATCCGACTAAAGTAAGTTTCCGCCAAACCCTTTTTCTTCAGATGTCTTCAACGACTCCGCCTCCGACCTCGGAACCAATCATGGCGACCCCAATCTCCTCCGCCCCTCCTCCCTTCGTTCCAGTCAGGCTGGATCCTTCAAAGGATTCCGGCAAGGAGGCCGAGGGGACCTCTGCTCACCCGGAAAAAGCCTCCGGGCGGGTCAAACGGAGCACCGGGCGGAAGAGGTCACAAAGAAGTCGAAAGCCTCGGAAGCGAGATTCGAAGCTAAAGGAAAATGGTGGCCCTGTACCACCACCGAGATGGAGCCGAAGAACCTCGAGTCGGAGGGCTTTCCGCAACCCGGAAGCCGGAGGTCGGTTCCAAATGAACTAGCTCCGGCTCCGAGGGACGACGAGATGGTGCTGACGAAGGCGCTGGTGGAGCGCGGATTTTCATTTCCGCCTTCGGACTTCTTCCTGGAGATTCTGAAGACGTATGGACTCCAACCCCACAACATATCTCCAAACAGCGTGCTTGCCATCGAGCAACCACGTCACCCTCTCGCGAAGGCCATCTCCGGGTAACCCCCGAGATCTCTCTGTTCCAATACTTTTTCTCTGTCAAGAAGGAGAGGATCCGGCAATCCGCCGAACTCGCTACATGCGGATCCATCACCTTTATGATCCGCCCGGGCCGCGTCTACCCCCCCACCGACCGCCACGAATCCGCGAGGTACTGGGTCCGGGGGTTTCTTCTATCTGAAGGACGTCTCCGACCCCGCGAGTGAAAAGAAACTTCCGCCTTTTAAGAACTGCCCCGCCACCGAGCTTCCGTCATGGACGCACTGCCCCCACTTCTCCGTCTCGCCTCAACTGACCCGCGCTGTCAGGCGGATCTGCAAGCTCACGGAGGAGGGGCTGACGGGAAAGGACTTAACCCTTTCCTGGTTTACTAAGCGGATCCAGCCGCTCCAACAAAGGGACCGCCTGATGTTTGAATACACAGGGCGCGATGATCCAATGCGCGCCACCAAAGACAATCTCTCCGCCGACGCCATCGACAAGAGGATCCGGGTCCTCATCAAGGTCCCGCGTGAACTCCATGTTCACGTATGCAACAAAGACATCCACACGGATGGATCCGGAACCGCGGTACGTCGTCTTGACTTTGGTTTATTGTTTTTCTTCAAACTTTTTTATCTAGGTGTTTAATTTTGCATTAGCTCGAGGCGCTTGAGGAAAATGAACTCGGAACTCTCCTCCGAGTCCCATCCACCGGTAACGCGGATCCGGAAGCCGCATCGGAGGCGGAAGCTCCCGAGGCTTCCCGCCCCGCTAAGAGGAAGAAGCCAGCTCCTTCCAGCCCCCATGCGAAACGCGCCCGCGAAGTGCTCAGCATTGCGGCTACCCGGAAATTGGAGGCGGAAAAGAAGCGCCTCTCGCTGATTAATACCAGCAACAAGGGGCAGCCTGCCATCCAGCATTTCTTCAAGCCTTCCGGGTAAGCATCTACTTCCGAGACCCAAGTTCTGGTTTAACGCTCGCTCTTATACTTCTATGTTTTTCCCTGAAGCTCCGGAAGCCAGCCCCCAAGGCCCCAAGGGTCCTCAAGAAGAGAGCCAGTGCCATCTCCGGCTTCTTTTCCTATTACTCCTGAGGTTGAAGTTCCGCCCAAGGCTTCATCCGCCTCCAAGCCGGATCCAAAGGATATCATCGACATTGATGACCTTCCTGAAGATCCCGCTCATCATGGCGACTCCGCCAAGGGGACCTCCTCACCCATTCCTCCGCCAGATCAGCCAAGCTCCGCTTTCGCGGGGCCCACTGGAGAAGAACAGGAGCAAAAGGCTAAGCTCCTCCAAGTTACCAACGCGACCCGAGTCAGCCTCCAACCAACTCCGTCCCTCCAAAAGCTTACCCTTGCACAACGTCACGCGGAAGTTTCCGCCATGCTGAACAAGGTATGGGGAAAACCGGACGAGGAGGTGGGTTATCTTGCCGAGCTGGAGGACAGCCTGAAGGAATTTTTCGCCAAGCACAAGGAGGTGCGGCAGGTAATACTAGCCCCCAAGCATTGGGTGATATAGTTCCGTGTAACATGTATTATCCGATGCTTTCCCAGAATGTACTTTAGACGGAAATTTAAAATTTTTATACCTCAAAGACTGAATTCCTCGCTAGCCCCCAAGATTTTAAATATCCGGCTAACTCCCTGCTGCTTCGCAGACCACGCGGAAATTGCACGAAGATCTGCGCATTCACGTGCTAGAGCAAATCACGGAGATCGAGGGGCTGCGCCAGAATGCGGAAAACAACCAAAAGGCTGTCCAGCTGCTTGAGACCCGCCTTAAAGGTACGAGATCCGGGTCTTCACTTTTTGTGCTGTCATAGTTGTTCAGGATGCATAATATGTGCAACTATCTGCCTTCAGAAGAAATGCCAAGCACTCCTCGTTCGATGAGCTTTCCGCCAAAGTCAAGGTGCTTGAGGCGGAGAACGAGTCCCTCAAAACCTTCATTCAAGAATCCTCTAGTAAGGAGACTGAGGCGAGGAAAGAGCTCTCCGAGAAGCATGCCCGCGACAAGGCGGAGCTGATTGACAAACTGGAGAAAAGCCAAGGCCGCGTGCTCTCCGTGATATCCAAGAACGAGTTACTGGAGGAGGAGGCGGAGGCCATTGACAATCTTATCTTCCGTAAGCATTTTTCCGTGTCGTTGCTCCGACCATCTTGTATGTTTTCTCTCTAACGGAACTGAACCTCTTTCTTCCTCAGCAAGCCTTGGCTTTGAATGGTCAAAAGAGTCAAACCTTAAGAGGACGGAGGCATACGATGAAGCGCGGAGTTCAATTGACGCGCTATTTGAAGCTCGCCGCGGAATCGCCACGGCTCTCGTCTCCGAAGAAGGCCAAAACCACGAGTCATCGATACGATGACCAAACTTATGCGACGAGTGCCGGACTTCATCAAGGATCGGCAAAAGTCTTCAGGCACGCGGAGCCGCCTCCCTAGTCTTGGCCACCCGCAAGGCTCACTTTCCTCTCTCAACCTCGGCGGATGTTGCACGCGGAGCCCCCAGGGATTCCGACATGGGCGCCCTCCTCGCGGAAACCGAAGGCTACGAGCAGCTGTTTGTCAGGCGAGTGGATCACTCATTCTGGTATAACAAGCATGATCTGCCCGAAGGATTTTCCGATGCAGAGGAAGAAGCGGGTGAGCCGGAGTATTACGGGGAAGGATCCGGGTCAAGCAGCGAGCATTCCGGAGGAAACTCTGGCGACGACTCCGAAGCCGGATCTGGTGACAGCGGACGACGGCTCCACCTACCAGCAATCGAAGAGGAGGACTCCGAATAGAGTTCCTGTTTTAAACAATGAAACAAGTTGCATCATTTTGGCCCCGAGTGGGTTTGTAATAAGACTTAAATTCTTAAGTAGCTAGGAACAAAACGATTATGCATGGGGCGAAACACTTATCCCGCTATCCGTTAATGTTATGTGCATGTTTCGTTTTATGTCGGAAAGCAAGTGCTGACTTCGTTGTTTTCCGGCTTGCCCGCTTGACCTTCCGCGAGCCGGAAGACCTTAGCCGGAAACGCTCGCCGCCGGCGACGAAGCCCAATGGCAATCCGTCAATAACCGCGGAAACAAGCCCCCAAGCATAGGTGCCGGAAATCGCTACTAGGAATCCACGAGTTCGCAACGAGACAACAACTTAATCGGAAAACTTAAGCTTACGTCCTAAAGGACGATTTTTGAAAATCACAACTTTTATACACGCCTAGGCGGAAAAAATCCAGCTCGCGGTTTTAGTCGGAAAACATACACGATCTAAAAATGAACAAGTAAAGGAGGTAAAAGACTCAAAGAGTGAACCAAAAGCTTTATTTCATTGATCATGTATAATATTGTTACAAGGTATGCAATTCTATGCTAAGTGTGGAAAGGACGTAGCCGTGCAATGTTCCAAGGGCGATCTGTCTCGTCGTAGATATCATCCGGATCCTCACGCTTGCGTTTCCGGCGCCAATTAGCAGTGTCTGTCCCTCAGCTCTCGGAAATCGACAAGGTAGTACGATCCGTTGTGAAGCACTTTGCTAACGACGAAGGGTTCTTCCCATGGAGATTGCAGCTTATGGTCTTTCACCTGTCGAAGGCGGAGGACCAGGTCTCCTGCCATGAAGGAGCGTTTCCGAACTCGACGACTGTGATAGCGTCGGAGCTTCTGCTGGTAGATGGCGGAGCGCTGATCGGCTAGGTTCCGAGCTTCCTCGATCAGGTCCACAGATAGCTGTCTGGCCTCATCAGCTGTTTCTTCGTTGTAGGCGGAAACTCGCGGTGAATCGTGGATGATGTCGGAGGGAAGCACGGCTTCGGATCCGTATACCGAGAAAAATGGGGTAAACCCCGTTGACTCGTTAGGGGTAGTTCGTAAACTCCACAAGACAGGCGTCCAACTCATCAGCCCAGGCTCCTGCTGCTCGTCGCAGCGGTTCCTCGAGGCGTGGCTTGATTCCTGATAATATTAGACCGTTTGCCCTTTCAACTTGACCATTGGATTGTGGGTGAGCCACAGATGCGAGGTCCAATCGAATTCCCATTGTTTCACAATAATCCTTCAATTCTCCCTGAGCGAAGTTTGTGCCATTATCTGTGATTATGCTGTGTGGGATGCCGAATCTCATCACGAGGCTGCAGACGAATTTTAGTGCCGTAGCACCATCGGCTTTTCTCACTGGCTTAGCCTCGATCCATTTGCTGAACTTGTCAACAGCGACCAGGAGGTATTCAAAACCGCCAGGAGATGATCTTTTTAGCTTACCGACCATATCGAGCCCCCAGACCGCAAATGGCTAGGTGATAGGTATGGTCTTCAGCTCTTGGGCTGGAGCGTTTGGTTGAGTAGCGTAGTACTGACAACCTCGGCAGGTCTTGACTATCTTGTCAGCGTCTTCTTTAGCTGTAAGCCAATAAAAGCCTAGCCGAAAAGCTTTTGCAACGAGTGACCTGGGGGCGGCATGGTGCCCGCAATCCCCTGCGTGGATCTCTCTGAGGATTTCAATGCCATCTTGATTGGAGACGCATTTGAGAAACACCCCTGTTGCGCTTCGTTTGTAGAGCTGTCCATCAACAATTGTGTAGGATCTTGCTCGTTTGATGATCTGGCGCGCGAGGACCTCGTCCTCCGGCAACTTCTGATCGATGAGGTAGTCCAGGAAAGGCTGTGTCCAAGCCGGAATGGTAGCCAACACCTCTCTGGCCGGAGACACTGCCACCTCTGGGTTTTCCGGGTTAGCGCCCTTTACCGAGGGTATCCGGAGATGCTCCAGGAAGATTCCAGGCGGAATTGGCTTTCTGCCGGATCCGAGCTTGGATAGCATGTCTGCCGCTGTGTTATCGTCTCTCCTGACGTACTTGACTTCGTATCCGAGGAAGCACTTGGTGATCTCGTCAACTTCGTCTCTGTAGGCCGCCATGACGGAATTTCTGGCGTTCCAGGTTCCTGCTACTTGTTGTGCCACCAGGTCGGAATCTCCATAGCATATGATGTGCTTGATCCCAATCTCCTTAGCGATGCGCAGACCGTGTAATAGAGCCTCATATTCCGCCATGTTATTTGTAGCTTCGAAGTGGATCTGCAGAACATACTGCAGTTCTTCTCCGGTAGGGGACTTCAGGGTGACTCCGGCTCCTGAGCCTTGATGCTGCTTGGATCCATCGAAGTGCATGACCCATGTTTCTGGTTCCGGCTCCAGACTTGCATCCGGAGCTTCTGTCCAATCTGCAACGAAATCTGCCAAGACTTGGGATTTTACCGCAGTCCTTGGCTTGTAAGCGATGTCGAAGGCGGATAATTCGATGCCCCATTTAGCCGTCCGTCCTGTTGCGTCAGCGTTGTTGAGAATTGTTGACAGCGGAGCCTTGCTCACAACTGTGACTCGGGTGCTCTTGGAAGTAGTGTCTCAGCTTCCGGCTGCCTAGGAAAACTCCATAAGCTAGCTTCTGAAAGTGAGCGTACCTTTGCTTTGACTCCGTCAGCACCTCGCTTATGTAGTAGACAGGTCTTTGGACGTCATACTCATGACCTTCTTCCTTTCGCTCCACCACGATGACGAGGCTGATGACTTTGTTGGTAGCTACCAGATACAGGAGCATTGGCTCGACTCTGCTCGGGGCTGCCAAGATAGGTGGGGAGGTAAGTATTTCCTTCAACCCTCGAAGAGCTGCGTCGAGCTGCGTCGTCCTAGCACAAATTTGTCTGTTTTCTTCAGCAACTTGTATAGAGGTAGCGCCTTCTCGCCAAGACGGCTAACAAACCTATCGATTGCTGCGACACAACCGAGTTAGTCGTTGCACATCTTTGAGACAAGTTGGCCGTTTGATACACAGGATTGCCTTGATCTTTTCCGGGTTAACCTCAATGCCTCTGTGAGAGACTATGAAGCCAAGGAGTTTTCCGGCTGGCACGCCAAAGATGCACTTCAGCGGATTCAACATCATCTTGTACCGTCGGAGATTCTCAAAGGTTTCTGTGAGGTCGCTGATCAAGTCGGATCCTTTCCGGGTCATGACCGCGATGTCGTCGACGTAGGCGTGTACGTTCCGGCCAATTTGGTCCTTCGAGGCACCGCTGCATCGTACGTTGGTAGGTGGCACCTGCGTTTTTAAACCAAAAGGCATAGTAACATAGCGAGTAAGTGCCAAACGGGGTAATGAATGAAGTCGCCTTTTGGTCGGATTCCTTCATCCGGATCCGATGATACCCGGAATACGCATCAAGAAAACACGAAGTTCCGTCCCCGCCGTCGAATCAATGACTTGGTCAATGCGCGGCAAGGGGAACGGATCCTTCGGGCAATGCTTGTTCAAGCCGAGTAATCGATGCACATTCTTAGTATTTCGGTGTTCTTTTTGGGTACAAGGACGGGATTCGCGACCCACTCGGTGTGAATAACTTCTATTACAAAACCTGCTTCTAGTAACTTTGCTAGTTCCATTCCTATGGCGCGGCGCTTCTTATCTCCAAAGCGTCGCATAGCTTGCTTCACCGGTTTAGCCCCGGATTTATGTTGAGGTAGTGCTCGGCGAGTTCCCTAGGTACTCCGGACATGTCGGAAGGTTGCCATGCGAAGATATCCATGTTAGCGCGGAGGAACTCGACGAGCGCGTCTTCCTATTTGGGGTCCATGTTGGCTCCGATCGAGACTTGCTTGCTAGGGTCATCTTCCTTGAAGTTGACTTTCTTGGTCTCTATCGCGGCCCCGAAGGAGTTTTTACGCTCGGAGATCCGCTTCTTGGTGGTTTGCATCTCGGTCGGATCCACCGCGGCTCAGCAGCCTTTCAGCTCTTCTCCGGATATGACGGACTACTGCGAAGGCGGCTTCGCCCAACTCGCACTCGTGAGCCTTTTTGTAGTCTCCGGTTATGGTGATCATACCATTAGGACCCGGAATCTTGAGCTTGTTGTAGATATAGCACGCTCTTGCGTGGAACTTGTGGTAGGTGGGCCTGCCGAAGATGACATGGTAGGAGCTCTTGAAGGGCACAACTTCAAACGTGATCTTTTCTTCGCGGAAATTGTGAACATCGCCGAAAGCCACGGGAAGTGTAATGCTGCCGAGGGAGTTCGCCTTCTTACCCGGAACCACGCCGTGAAACTCAGTGTTGCTTTGTGTTTGAGCTGTTCCTTGGTGAGGTTCATCCGTTCCAGAGTCTCCAGGTACATG
The DNA here is from genome assembly GCF_022539505.1 of Lolium rigidum. Classification (NCBI taxonomy): domain Eukaryota; kingdom Viridiplantae; phylum Streptophyta; class Magnoliopsida; order Poales; family Poaceae; genus Lolium; species Lolium rigidum. The sequence goes on along the minus strand of NC_061511.1, from coordinate 280,582,453 downwards.
ATGTTCAAGCTGGCTCCGCCATCCATGAGGCACTTGGAGAAGTCATACCCGTCTATGCGGGGACTTACAACCAAGGCGTAGTATTCTTTTGGCACAATGGCGGGATGATCCTCCCTGTCAAATGTGCACGGAACTTCCGACCACCTGACATACTGCGGCACGGCCGAAACTGTGGCGTTCAGGATCCGGGTAGCTGACTTTGTAGCGCGGACTGTTGGGGTTCCGAGGAAGGTGTGGTAAGCCCCCACGCTCTTTTTCTCGAAGGGGTTGGATTTACTCGCGGATCCGGCTTTGGGATCCGGCGAGTTATCATCCTCGTCCATTGCCTCGGAACCGTCCTCCTCCTTGTCCTTGTTCTTGCCCTTGCCTCCTTTGCCGCGTGGGCGGTGCTTCCGGGCTCGCTTGTATCCCGCCTCCGGGTCGTTCTTTAGGTCGTTGACCCACTTGCGGTTGCGGTTGGTGTGAGTGGACTTCCCCGTAGCCGGATCCAAGTGGGCCGGGCAGGGCATGTCTCTCGTATTCCTCGTAGGTTTGCGGGCGCGGGATCCGCCGGCGGTGACCTCGGTGCCATGCTGCCGACCCTCGCCGGCTCCGCCTCCGCGGCCGCGTCCTCTGCCGCCTCCTGAACCTCCGCGTTGGAACGCCATGGCGACCATGTCGGATCCGCCACTCTTCTGGTCATCAGGGTTTTTGCGTTTGTGGATGCTGTTGTTACCGTTATCACGGTTCTTCTTTTGTTGGTGTAGGGGGATTGCTGTAGCTGCGAGATCACCGCCTGCATCGTCATCGGCGGCAGTGTGGTCACTGGCAATGGATATCATCTCATCCAAAGTCAGTTTATTGGCGTTAGCCAAACATGTGAGCTTATGCCTCAGCAAACCTCCTCTCTGCAGTCCACCAATAAAGGCGTACATAGCAGTGGTGTGGTCGACGTTTTCGCACTCGTTCCTGCATGCCAACCATCGTGTGAGGAAGTTTCTTGAGGATTCTCCCTTCTTCTGGATACAAGCTCGTAAGTCGCTTGCCGTGGCAGGTCTTTTGTAGGTGCCCCTGAAGTGTTTTTCGAAAGCGGTCTTCAGGTCAAACCAGCAAAAGATGGAGTTTTTCTCGAGGTCACTGAGCCAGATCCGGGCTGGCCCTACAAGGTACAGCTGGAGCATGCGGCAGGCGATATTAGGGGTTTCTCCGGCAAAGGTTACTGCATTGTAGTAATCCTCAATCCAGGTATCAGGCCTTTCGGTGCCATCATAATGCTTCAGGTTTCCGGGTAGCTTGAGGGAGCTCCTCGGCTTTGGTTCCTCTCGAATCATCCTGCCAAAGCACTTTGGTCCGATGTAGTCGGTTTTGTATTCGTTGAGGCGTTCCCGTGCGTCGCGCGAGCCGTGACGGGGGGACTGTGAGCGAGAGCGAGATCTCCGGCCACCGCCTCCGCCTCCACCTCCGCCGCCACCGCTAGGTGGTGGTGAGGGAGACCTGCGAGGGGGCCGATCTGACCTCTTGCTTCCGCCTCCAGATTCTCCTCGGCCCTCCCGGTACTGGCTCCGGCTCCTGTGGCTGCCTTCGCCGTGGCGCTGGCTTCCCTGGTCGTCCCGGCTGCGGCGGGGTTCCGGGTCGCGCTCCTCATTCCGGCTCCTCCTAGGCTCGGGCTCACGATCATTGTTCTGATTCCGGCGAGGTTCCGGCGTGCGCTCCCTGTTCCTGTTTCTTGAGGGCAACACGTTGTCGCGGATAACAATTCCACCATGCCCCTGAGGCCTGGTGTTTCCAGCTGGACTATGGCGGCGAGGGGGACGCGGGTAACCATTAGGCGGGGGAGAGGCGTTGCGGTACTTGTCTCGTCCAGAGTACATTGGATCCTTTCCCTTTCTCGGATCAGACGGTGGCGTCTTTGATGGTACGGGGATCGGATTTGGGTGTTCCCCGGCTTTCCTTCACGCGTTCGAGGATCCGGTTCGCGATTCGTCATCTCGATGGCGATTGTCGTGGGCGTCCTTCACGCAGTGGAGATGCAATGCTCCGGGTTAGATTCTAACTTGCGCGAAGTGTCTGCCTTGCTCTGCTGTTTGACCGCTGAAGCGACGAGTGTACGTAAGTAGTTGATGTTAATCTCCTCGTCACTTTTCTTCAGGATCTATGCAGCTTTCGTCATATTGTCTTTTGGGGTTGCGAACGGCTGCTGATCCGTTGGAGTTGCGAAGGTGATCCTGCGGGGAGCTATCAACTCACGCCGGACCTTTTCTACCTCCCGATCAGCTTCAACGATCTTGTCCTCCCAATGCTTTCGGAGTTCCTTGACCTTTGCCAGTCCTTCGTCCACCTCCTGCTCACGCTGGATGAAGTCTTCCACAAAAACTGCGGCGTGCTTCCTTTCCTCCAGCATGGCGGCTGCGGTGTCCTTAAACTTCTTGGCTGTAGCCAGTAGCTCCACTCTCTTAGCTTCCAAAGCTTCTATGTCTTCAGGAGTGATGGGTTTGTTAAGGATATCCGAGCGATAAACTGCATCCATGCCTGCTTGCGCGACCATCTCTTCAGGTGACAGGAGGCTCTCTGAGGAGGAATCCTTACGGGGCCGTTCTCGCGACATTGGAGATCCATGATGGGATGGCTGGGGGTCGGATTGGGTGCCTGCCTCTTCTGATCCGTTTTCTCCCAGTGCCGCAACAGTTGCAAGTACCTGCTTTGGTTGGGCGGAATCGACCTCAGGCTGATCACCGTATCCATATTCCCTCACCTTGCGGTCGAACTCTTCAGTGTCCATGGATGGGGTGTCGCTGGAAATTGGGCTTAGGTTCCCCAAAATTGACTCTTCAGCCGGAGTTCCGCTTTCTCCGACAGCCTCTTGCTGATCCGGAGCAGCGTTGTTTTCCGGGGCCTCTACCTGCTCGGGGCCAGCTCCGGCTTCATGATGGGCGGTTCCGGCGGTATGGGCCAAGAAGTGCACAAAGTGACATCTTTGCTTTTCTAACACCTGGGAGACCCAGGCGGATCTGCATTGGTCTTCCACCGTTATTTCTCGCTCGGGGGCGGATTGGGTGGGTTTTGATTTTTTCGGATCTAAGGCGGAATCTTTGCTAAGAAGTTCCTGCGTCTCGAGATCGGATCTTCGCGGCTCGCGTCCTGCTCGAGGGCGGTCGCGTCGGCGCTACTTACCGGTGGGTTTCCGTCGGAATCGACGGTTTCCCCGATGAAGATGTGTATGCCGCCAAGCTGGGACGATGGAGAGCTTGACGGGGTCGGTTTTAGCCGGAATCCAACACTCATCCGGAGGGACGATCGGCAGATTTCCGAGCGTAAAGGACACGCCCCACGGCGATGGTGTCGTCGTAGCTTCCCATGGCGGAACCCTCCCGGTTCCGGCCTCCGGACGCCGCGAGGCCCCACGGTGGGCGCCAAGCGTCGTTGCCTAATCGACGGTACCTCGGAGGAGGGATCCTCACGAGGGGAGAAGAAGGAGGGGCCATAAGGTGGAGTGCACACGGGACGGTGGTACGCGATTTACCCGGCTTCGGAACACCCGCACGAGGACGGGGCCTACTGCTCGCTTATGCCGGAATTATCTGGGCGCTTTCGCGTTGTTATAATGAGTTGTGGTTGTGCCTCTAGGGCTCCCGGGATCCGGCTTATAAAGACGCACGGATCTAGGGTTTACATGGAGAGTCCTAGCCGGATTACAGATAGCCTAACTGCGGTACAATACCTTGCCGTGCACGTCACGGATCCGCCTTCCATATACGTCGTACTGGATCCGGGTTCCTCATGGGCCTCCATGGATCCGGGTTACTCCTAATGTCGGCACGGATCCGGCTTACTGATCCTGGGCCGGACTTCTTCCTTCATGATCAACAGCAACTGGGCCGCCCGATGGGCCACATGCCTCATCACCGTCTGTGGGCCACCCGGGCTTGCCGGATCTAGGCACTGTCGATGGTACACCCATGAAGTATACCCACAACAGTACTCCTCCAGAGCCTCTTCCTCTTCCTCGTCTCCGGGCTCGGCGAGCGCGAGTCCCTTCTTGCTGATGATGAGCCGGCGGGCGAGTTTCCTTGTGTTTCTCCCGCCGCTCGTCATCGACTTCTTGGCGCACTTGGCCTGGACGCGGTGGCTGCGTCGTGTGGCAGTAGCAGGGGAGCGCCGTCTCCTTAGTCGTCGTGGAGGTGCAGGCGCAGGAGCGGTGAGCAAACTAGAGGTGAGCGAGTTCCACATATATCATCGATGTTTGTACGGGTGAATAAAATTGCAGGACGTTGAAGCACAGCCCGAGAGAAGCAAATGAAATTTCTCATGAATTAGCTAGATTTTGCCTTTTTATAAAAGATCTTGTAATTGGACTGATGATCCAAGTATCCAACTAGCTTTATTTTTAGCAAACTTGTGAACGAAGTAAACTTATGAGAGAAGCATATCTCCAAATGTTTGGATTCTTGTCCGGCCAACAAACCAGCCCTTGGTGAGTTGTTGTGGTACGTGCTGCCGGCGGTCGTCCGTCCCGTGAGCTCCACGTCCGTCTGCTCTCCAGCCAGATGTCTGTAGCACTGAATCAACGCCGGAACGCGCGCCCGTGCATGCTGTAAGGGCATCTCCAACCGCGCGACCCAAACGGACGCGCTGGGCCGTTCGTTTTGGGCCGTTTGGGTCGCCGCCCGGACACGCGGACAGCGCCTCGCGTCCGCGTGTCCATTTAGGTCGCGCGCTGCGTTCAACGCGCGGACGCATCGCATAATCCGAAAAACACGAAAACGAAAGAAAAAAACCAAATTTAAACGAAATTTGATTAAAACATATGCCCTATTTTGGGCAAATTTATACATAGCCCTATTTTGGGCAAATAACTAACAAAAGAAGCCCCTATATGGGCTTTTAAATTTAAACTAATATAAAAAACCCTCTATTAGGGTTTGGTCGGCGGCGCGGTGGCCGCCGGTGCGCCGCCTAGCCCCTGTGGGCGTCGTCGGCGGCGTCGTCGTCGTGGACGACGTCCCGGCGGCGACGCGCTGTTATGGCTGGACACGCGCGGGGACTCCGGCCACGGAGACCACGGGGCCTTCTTCCAGGCCGAGTGGGGTCGGAGCCACCCGAGGCGCGGCGGCGCACGGAGCGGCGCCTCTCCCGAGGCGCGCTCTCTCTCTGCCGGGCGTGGCGCACGCCTCTGGCGCCGCCGGCTGCTCCGCGCGGCGCCTGTCCTCTGCCGCCGGCCTGCTCTGGCGGCGGCTCGCCGTCGGCGCGGCGCTCGGCCTCCTCCCGCCGCGCCTCCTCCCTGCTCCCGTGGCGCCCGGCGGGCACGGGCGTAGAGCTCCCGGCCCTCCGCGTCCTCGACCTCCCGCCGGGCCGCCTCCTCCATCTTGGAGGTGCGAATGGCCGCATGGAGGTGCGGCCATTGCGCCTCCTCCTCCGCCGCCGAGATCATCAGCGCGGCGCGGAGGTCCGGGTCCTCCTCCGAGTACTCGGTCTTCGGCTCGAGGAGAGGCGGCGGTTGCGACAATGCCGCACGCCGCGGGCGGCCTCTCCGATGTGGAGGCCGCACGGGTTTCTCTCCGCGGCCGCGGCGCCGGCGGGCGGCGGCGGCTGCTGCTCGCCTCGTCGTCGTTGGCGAGCCGTCGCTTGGCCATGGCGGCGGTTTCGGCTGCGGGGAGTGGAGTGGGCTGGAGTGGAGGGCCGGATCCCCTCCGGTCCCCATTTAATAGTCTCCCCGGTCGCCGACGGGTGGGCCCAAGGAGACGAGGCGACCAGCGCGGACGCGAGCGGACGGCGCGTGCCATCCGCGGCCACGCAAACCTAGCCCAGATTTGGGCCGTGTTTGCGTCGTTCCGGACGCCGCGGCCGTCTGCTTTTGCGGTGCGTCCCCGCGCTGGGTCGCGTTTTTGTTCGGCTCGACCCAAACGGACGCGCGGGCACGATTTGGGTCGCGCAGTTGGAGATGCCCTAATAACCCAACTCCCTCGACACGGTGCACGCGCGCACGCACGCCGGCAGCAGCTTTCACCAGGCGCTGACGCAGCATTCCCACTCGCTCCGTTCTCCACCGGCGGCGACAGAGACCAGTCGGACATGCTAGGTAGACAAGGCTACAACCGGGTCGGTCTAGAACTGCGTTCCTTTCACGGGTCACCGGCATCGTGGGCACGGCAGCCGGAAGCGACGGCGGCCACCAGGTTCCCGTTGGCACGGCCGGGTCACGCACACACGCACGCCGGCAGCGACGGCACGGCCAGCTTCCCGCTGTCCCGTCCCGCTCGACTACGAGGCGCGGGCTACAGTCTGCAGACGGTACACCTTCGACACGACGCGTCCGTGGCGCGTGGCGCGATCCCGAGATAGCATGATTCACGAGACCCGCAGCCAGCGATTTAATTCCTGGCTAAACTTGGCGCACGCGAATCTGGAAAGAAGTGAAGATATCCTTTCGGACGCTAGCGACCACTGTACTACCTCTGTACTCTGTAGCATGTGAACCCGAACACGTCTCTACCAGCTGGGGAGGCCGACGGCGCACGCGGCGAGCCTCCTTCCTCTTCCACCGCAGACGTTATCGGCCTGACCCCACGCCCAACGCTTTACCTTACCCGGAGCACGAGCGAGACAACTGCTCCGGTAATAAAATACGCGACGCGGCCCCGCTCCTCCGCCAGTTCACGCTGTCCCAGTTTCCGACCACCAGCCACGCGCTCTCGAACGCCTCCCCTCTCTCTCTGTCGGGGTTTGCGATGGCGGCGGAGGAGGCGACGCTGGAGTTCACGCCGACGTGGATCGTCGCGGCGGTCTGCTCCCTCATCGTGCTCATCTCCCTCCTCGCCGAGCGGTGCCTCCACTACCTCGGCAAGGTAACCCGCCCGCCCGCCACCAGACAAACGCCTTGCCGTTTCGCATCCCTCCCTCTTCCGCTGCCTGCCATTACCGCGCCATCTTCTCATATCTTCCGTGTTCGTCGACTGATCTTGTCCTCTACCGCAGACGTTCAAGAGGAAGAACCAGAAGCCGCTCTACGAGGCCATCCTCAAGGTCAAGGAAGGTACTCATCCATCCATGCCTCCCAACTACTCTTAACCAGTCTCACCTTCCGTTTCCTATCTGCAAGCGGTCGGCGTCACGGACTCCTCTCGATTCCCAGTCTTCAGTTTTGACTGAGCTGAATCGTCAATCGTGGTCTGGATTTGATCCGTGCCAAGAAACGCATGCTATCTCTTCAGGGGCAATTCCGTAAACCGCGTGCGCGGCGTAGCAGGAGCCCGCTTTCGGCCGCTTTTGTCCTCCCTGAAAATCAGTCAAAAGGCCGCTCTGTCGGCCCTCGCCCTTTTTTTTTTTTTGACCCTGTGTGCGCTCGCGCTTGGATAGCTTATTTTGGAATTGTTCATCTTTTACTCTGTAGGGTGAACATAACTCTAATCTTTAGATTTCCTTGCTGTAACAATGCAGAGCTCATGCTTCTGGGCTTCATCTCCCTGCTGCTCACGGTGTTCCAGGGGATGATCCAGAAGACCTGCATCAGCTCCGGCTGGACGCTCCACATGCTGCCGTGCAAAAGGGAGGAACTAGAGGGCGAGGAATCAGGGCCCGCCAAGGAGCACTTTGTGACGTCCCAGATCATCGGCAGGATCGGGAGGCGGCTGCTCAGCGACGGCGCGGCGGGCCTCGAGATCTGCAAGCACAAGGTGATTGCACCGTCCCTGCTGCTCACGCTGTCTGTTTTTCTTGGTGGAACCTATCGTACCAGCAGTTGGTTACAGTTGTGGACCTGTCCAGTTAGGCACCAATTGTGACTTCTGAGCATGCAAACACTTAATACTTTGGGTTGGGGACTTGCATAGCTACTTCGCTACCACCACTGCTAGTTGATTTGGATCAAACAGACAGCGCCACGGGGAGGCACACCCTCTATGCTGTTGCTGTGATGTCGTCGATTTGATTTTAATGGCATGGAGCCATATTAAATGGGAACATCACTGTCAACGCTGTTATGAGCATGCAGCTGGCGGGTAGAATAAAGCCTACACTGACAAGGATAGTTGGTTTAAGCACGTTGTTTACCATTAGGCCGGTTGCTTAAACCTACCCGATCCTTTCAGTTTTAAATATTTTTTGAGTTTTTCACCATGGGAATTGAACAATCTTCAGATTTACTTTCGATTTAGTGCTTATTATGAACTCTAATGTTTGTTTTAACAGGGGAAAGTTCCGCTGATGTCCCTTGAGGCTATACATCAGTTGCATATTTTCATATTTGTGCTGGCAATTACGCATGTTGTATTCAGTGTTTTGACAATGGTCTTAGGAGGTGCAAAGGTAAGCCCCTTATGAATTTTACGTGCGCTGCGCATTAGGCACGGTAAACCACGTGTTGATTTTCTCTACTCTCGCTCAGATACATCAATGGAAACAGTGGGAGGATGCAATTCAGAAAGATAATGCTGGAAATGGTATTTGAGCCTTTCTTTCTGTTCATAATTATTACAGTGTCAATGATATACTTGCAGTTTGAGAGCAAATTTTTTTCTCCCTGGAATGAAAGTTGATAAATGTGTGACATGAACAAGCAGCTTCGTTTAGAATCCCTACAGGTATACCAGGATGATAATTCCATTATAAACTGCAGGGCCAAAGAAAGTGACTGGTGTACACAATTTCGAATTTATCAGGGAACATTTCAAGGGCATTGGCAAAGATTCTAGAATATTGAGTTGGCTGGTAAGCAATAACGAGCTCTTTTATCAGATATCTTTTTTTTTTTTTTTGCGAAACTGACCATAGGATTTCTATGCCATATTCAACTTTACGGCCATATAAAAAATGCTTTTTTTCTTGGATCAGTACTGAAAGATGGGGTGGGGCTATGTGTAGTTTGGGGGCGTTTTGTGCAAACTCTGCCACAGACTGAAAGTGATTAAGTATTGATGAACTAATTAGCCTTCTCCATTTCCCATTCAGCAAAGTTTTTGTAAGCAATTCTATGGATCAGTGGGTAAATCCGACTACACAACAATGCGTCTTGGTTTTATCATGGTAAGCACCATATTTCAATAAGCTAACCTTGCGTGCTTTCCTCGTATGTGAACTTGAGGTCATCTTTTGATTGCAGACGCACTGCCGTGGAAACCTGAAATTTGATTTCCATAAATACATGCTGAGGGTATTAGAGTCTGATTTTAAGAAAGTGGTTGGCATAAGGTAAACAATGAGTATCACTTATGTTTGTATATTTATATAATACCACTACAAACTAGTTTTCTATGCAAGTTAGCTCAACCTTTTAGTGTCTTATTTCTTTTAGCTGGTACTTGTGGGTCTTCGTGGTGATCTTTCTGCTGCTGAATGTTAATGGTAAGGTGTAGTTCATCCATTCTGAAGGCCAGTTGTATATTCGATAATTTCTATTGGCTCCCGAGTCAAATGATGACTTCTTTTTAAAATTCCAAAAATCGAATTTATAAGTATTTTTTTTTCCAAAAACACATTATAAATATGCAGACTTTTATTGAAAGGATGGACAATTTTTTTTGTGATCTATAATACTCCCTCCATCAGAAAATATAAGTCTTTTTTGTTTTGTTCCTAGTCAACTTTCTTAAGTTTGACCAAGTTCATAAAAAAACATCTGCAATACCAAACAAATACCAATATATACACATTGAATATATTTCTATATTCTTGGTAAAACTTAATAAAGTTTGGCTTGTAACCAAACAAATACGACTTACATTTAGCGGAATAGGGAGTAGCGAACAATCACACAGGATCTTTTTATGGATATTTAACTTGTAAATACACTTTAAATATTATTTAGAGTAGACAGTATCTCTGAAACTAGAGAGTGTAAAATCCTCACTCTTCTATGTCTATTCTTTCCTATAGAACCCCCTTGCCCGGTCAGTTTTTGTTCCTTCAAACAGGCAGCTAGGTGCTGCAGTATTTCTGGATTTGAAAACCAGAACAGGCAGCTAGGCGCTGTAGTAACCCTGGGTCGGAAGGAACCACCAGTTTCAGCATTTCAAACATAGCAAATCTCCAGTTAAGGAAAATAAAGACATATTTACACATTCCAATTTCGAATTGGATTGTTTAACAGTTACACTAGTAATGGGTGAAAAAACAGAACCTGCCGCGTAATGGTTTCATTCTGCAAAATTGTTTCCTGAAATCTGTCAGTATTTCATGATTTAAGCATCTCGAAGATATCTTACACCCCATATTTTGCTAATCTGCAGGCTGGCACACGTACTTCTGGATTGCATTCATTCCCTTAATTGTAAGTGTGTATAATCCAATACAGGTTTCTCTGTAAATATTACCGCTTCAAGGGCAGTTGGGATACATCACATCATGACAGCGAGCCTCTCGCACTATGATTACACTAGATATACTAACACAATGTCCTTTTAACGCTAACTTTTACAAGACATTATTTAGTGTCCTGCAGAAATATCAACCACACAATGACAGTGTGCAACTAAAAGGCACCATGGGCTTACTAACTCTCTATTATCCCTGCAGCTGCTGTTAGCCGTTGGCACCAAGTTGGAGCACGTCATAGCTCAGTTAGCTCAGGATGTAGCAGAGAAGAACTCCGCAATTGAGGGTGATTTGATTGTAAAACCATCAGATGACCACTTCTGGTTTGGGCGGCCAAAGATTGTCCTGTTCCTAATCCACTTCATCCTCTTCCAGAACGCCTTTGAGATAGCATTCTTCTTCTGGATACTGGTAAGCATCCACTCAATCCACTTTCAAATTTGGTCCTGTTATGACTCGAAAGACTGATGGAAACATCGTTTACCCTATTTCTGCTGTAGACCACTTACGGGTTCAACTCCTGCATCATGGGGCAAGTTGTTTTTATTGTGCCAAGGCTTGTTATTGGGTACTTTCACACATGTCTCCAAATTTCTTCCCTCGTAGGAAAAAGCCAAACCCAAACATGAATTTGTTCTCATGCATCGAATAATCTTCTACTTGCAGGCTCATTATTCAACTTCTCTGCAGCTACAGCACCCTGCCTCTATACGCAATTGTAACGCAGGTGCGTGCGGCAGTATTTTGATATCTTAGAATGTTCGAATTGTCTGCGCTGATAACTGATGCATGTTGTCGTCTTTTGTGTGCAAAGATGGGGAGCTCCTACAAGAAGGAGATCTTCAACGAGCATGTGCAGCAGGGTGTCCTGGGTTGGGCTCAGAAGGTTAAGCTGAAAAAGGGATTCAAGAAGAGCAATACCACGGCAGAATCAACCAGCATCGCCGAGTCAGCAGGACCTTCTGCTAAGATTGAAATGATCAAACGAACATCGGGTGAAGGCAACGATACTACTCCATTAAACGAGCAGCGCGGGAAGGAAACGAGCAGCGCCAGTGAAAGCATAGAATGATGCAGTTAGAGTAGTGAGTGACGGTGTCGAAAGCAATGGTTCGTATGGTCTGTATTTCGGTGCTGTAATGATGCCGCTTATTCTTGTGCAGTCATTATGCAGATAGATCACTCCTCGTAGACAAGCGGTAAAGAGGATTTCAGCCCAGAAAGTTGGCTTATAATCTTATAGATTTTGGAGGAGAAGCCTAACAACAATTGTAAAGAGACGGCCGTACCCCTTCGCCCGAGCATCCCCAGGCGATGAGCTGATTAGGTTTTGCAGCCGGTGATTTGCCTTGCTTCTATGGCCTTCGGGCCATGTAGGCAGGGTGGACCTCGGGCTTGCTTTTACCACAGTGATGCCTAGGTTGAAGAGGTTTCCATGGTACCCAAAAAGTCTGCGAGCTGGAATTTTTGTACGATCGCTACAGTTAACTTTTCATGGGAATTTTTTCTGAAAACACCGAGTCAATCAACATCTAGCTGAAGACCAAAGACAGAGATAGCCTAACTTCGATACAAGTTTCCTTGAGCACTTCCACATGCTCAGGGTCTCATTCCACGCTTCCAGTTTCACCCAGATACCCTTTTTGGAGAGACCAAACCTAAGATACCCAATGACTTGGTCAACCTTGAGGCGGGGAGGGAATTTGACAAGATAGACACGTGGTTGACCCAGCTTCCTAATCTGCAGGACCAATTAGTTTTGTATATCTCGGAGAATTCAGCATAAAGTTCCTCTCTAGATTTTTTTTTTCGAAATGGGGGTGAAAACCCCGGCTTCTGCATCCATAGATGCACACGGCCCTTTTATTGCAAAAAATATGAGTGTACTATAACAAGTTTACATCACCAGCAAACTCAAAGCATTAGCACAGACGCCAAAAAAGAAAAAGACGGATACAAACAGGCTAAACATCGGTCAATCGCCTAGAAAGCCGCAAGATAGCCTGGTTGTAAAAATCCCGAGTAACCGTGAGCAGACGGTTGCACCTAGTAAGCATATGATCCCGCTGATCCACCGGGAGTAAGAGGGACCAATCTTGGATCCATTGTGTAGCCATATGGATAACCTGCAAAAAATTAGAATTGTTTGCATTGTTAAAAACAACATTATTTCGACTTCTCCAAATCGCCCAACATAAAGCCGATACCCCAATGCGTATTCTAGCTTTAGTGTCTTTGTCAATACCATTCAAACAGTTTCTAAACATATTTTTAATATTGGTAGGCGAAGGAATATTATATGTGCTGAAGACAATGCGTCAAACAATTTTTGACAAGGGACAAGAAAGAAATAAATGTTCTATGGATTCCTCCGCATAACAAAAACAACATTTCTTGCTTCCCTTCCATTGTCTTTTTATCAGATTATCCCTAGTAAGCAAGACCTTCCGACGTAGGAACCACATGAAGATTTTGATCTTCAAGGGTACTTTTAGTTTCCACAAATATTTGGTGGGGAAGTGCTCATGGTAATTCATTAAATCTTCATACATAGACTTGACAGTAAAAATCCCAGATTTTGTTAATTTCCAAACAAATCTGTCCGGTTCATCATTTAGTTGAACCAGTATTAACCGGTTACAGAGATGCATCCATTCATCCCATTTAGAACCATCAAGAGTTCTCCGAAAACCAATATTCAGTGGTCTTGATGATAATACCGAATGGACCGATACATTCTTATGCATAACAATGTTATATAATCATGGGTATTGATGAGCTAGAGCCGTTTCTCCAAGCCAAACATCCTCCCAAAACCGCACTAGGCTCCCAGATCCTACCCGAAAGGAACCACGTTTTAGAAACTCATCTTTCACATGCATAAGTCCTTTCCAAAAAGGTGAGTCCGTAGGTTTAACCTGAATCTGTGATAGCATCTTATCTTTAACATATTTGTTATGTAAAAGTTCTTGCCAAGTCCCCTCCTCAGTTAATAACTTGAAAAGCCATTTGCTAAGCAAGCACTTATTTTTAATTTCCAACACCTCAATTCCAAGCCTCCCTTGGTCTTTTGGTCTGCAAATCATGTCCTATTTAGTTAGACGATATTTTCTCTTCTTGTCATCACTTTACCAAAAGAAACGTGATCTATAGAAATCCAATCTTTTTCTAACACCCAGTGGTATCTCCAGAAAAGATAACATAAACATTGGCAAACTAGAGAGAACTGAGTTTATCAAGAACAGCCTATCTCCATATGATAGTAGCTTGCCTTGCCAACATCCAAGTTTTCCTTGAAAACGAGTCTCTACTGGATTCCACTCAAAATTCTTTAATTTTCTATGATGAATAGGTACTCCTAGATATCGAAAAGGTAAACTCCCAGAATCACAACCAAAAATCTCTCTGTATAGAAATTCTTCCTCCTTGCCTTACCAAAACAATAGATTTCACTCTTATGAAAATTTATTTTTAACCCCGATAGCTGTTCAAACAAGCATAAAATAAGTTTCATATTAACAACTTTTTGTAGATCATGCTCCATAAACAATATTGTATCATCGGCATATTGTAAAATGGAAATTCCACCATCAACAAGATGGGGAATAAGACCACCAACCTGACCATCTTCTTTTGCCCTTGCAATTAAGATGGCTAACACTAATTGCCCTTGCAATTAAGTTCCTCTCTATATACCTCACCAGCTTCCACTACAACAATGCCACAATGTTTTGTAGAACCTAACAACCAGGTATCTCAATGTGGTAGAAGCCCAGACTTGCAGCTGCACTTCCAACATAATTAGCCACCATTTGATGAGGCCTTTTGCTCACAAGGCAGTCATCAACCAAGTGACTAGTGGCTTTACAAATAAAACACATTGGCTGCTTCACACAAGATGCTTGGTGGTGGCCTTTATCTCAACAACACATACAAATAGAACTTGTGTAGTTCATATGTGCAGAGACCTTTGTGACAACAGAAGGAGATTGCTCTTTTTGCACGAAGGTAAGTTTCTTCTTGCCCTTAGAAGTGTTCTTAGCTTTCCCAGGCAGCTCACTCCCTCCCTGCTGCGGCTATGTTTGTTGATGCTGCTGTTGTTGAAAACCTACCTGTTGTGGAGCAAACCATTGATTTGATTGCTGCCCAAAAGAAATATTTGGAGGAAACTAAGGGAAAGGGCCATTAACACCCCAAGGAGGACGCACAGGAAGAAATCCAAATTTTCCAAATTGCTGGGGAGGAAAACCATAGGCAGCAGGAACTTGCCCAAAATCCATTGGCATCTGCTATTGCTGCTAAAATTGTTGGGGGTGCATCTGCTGAGACTGTTGCCACTGTTCCTGATTTCCTCCACCACCTCTGCCCCTTCCTTTGAAGTTCCCACCACCAGCCATAGTTCCTATAGACTTAGCAAAAACAGGATCAAAAACCTCAACCCCCAAGCACATCTCCCTTCTCCTCTGCTGCCACCCGAGAAGCCAAAAGAGGAACCCTAGGAGCGTGTGAGGTGCTTTTTATACCAGCATTTCGAGGGGGAGGGAAGGTGGGATGCCATGGACTATGCCAAAGTTCCTAGAAAAAAAAAATCTTCAACATCTTTTGTACTTTCTCCCCCACCCACGGCGCTCCCCACCTCGCTGAGGTGAGTACAATTTTTGGTAGCTTCAGCTTTCCAACCTGCCTACTGTTGAAGACCAACTGCCCATCCTTGATGGATTGCCAGGGGCGACGCCATGGCAACTGTCGAAACTGATGAACTGTTGAAAGTATTGACAGGAAAGAGAGTCAAGTTTTCCCCATTCATTTCTTCGGAGGAATCCTTCGAAGCTGCTGTACAATTTCTGCCAGATACGAAGTGTGATAGCTGAAATGGACCAGAGCATTTACCGTCTGAATTTCCTTGTAGCTCAGGCCATGTGTACTCTGAATGGCTGCCAAATCCTTGGTGCTTGCAGATGAGCAGCTTCGGCTGCAATCTCGAACCGAGACATCAGATTCCGCGGTTGCCTCTCCTCCCTCGTATGCCGGGTTCTGCAACACCGATCCGATTCCGACGACGAGCCCTCCCACAGCGGGTCTTCTTCAGATGAATCCGAGCGGGCCAGAAGCTTTGAGAGCTTCACAAACTTCTTCGGATCAGGCTTCATCATCTGCACGAGGCTTCTCCGTTGCTTGAGGACCGAGCGACGCGCTCGGTGTGGATAACGATGGACTTGACGTGAAGCTTGCCTGGTGACGAAGATGGAGATGCGGTAGGGGCGCCCCTGCGGTGACCGCAACCCACATTTCCCCAATCGCTTCTGCCAGCCGTAACAGGCCGCAGTGGGGCTGGATCTCACAACTCCGTCGCCCCCGCCGCCAACACCCTCCTCCGAGTACACTCTGCCTCCTTACGCCTCCCCTCCGCCATCTGCGTGTACCGCCAGACTTAATCGCCGGCTTGCCGTAGATCTGACTAGAGGAAGCTTAACACAGGGGATTTGCGCGGCAGGTGGAGTGAAAGGGGAGTGAGGGGTGGTAGCAAGTGGCGAGGATGTTCATGGAGCGACGCGTGTGTGGCCCACCTTGGGGGAGGATCGAGGAGGTCCCGCCATGAACATGGCTCTTGGTCGGAACCGCGAGAGCAATCGTCATCTCCTCGTCCACCCATCTTATGCTACCATGATATATGGCTTCTTAGTTGGAGCTTTGTTCAGTTTAGCTATTTTCCGATGATGTGGATGGTGAAGGCTGGGAGGAAGAGGAGGCCATTGTGCAGGCTAGGGTTGGAGGCGCAGGAGTAGAACATATGTATTGAAAGCACATAATTCCCCTCAGCTGGGCTGGGGTATGCATATTATTATTGCTACATTTCTGAGCCCAGAAATAGCTCGGCAGGGATTCTCAAGAAAAAAAAAAAATAACTCGACAAATCGAAAAAACAAGCATCGGAGGAAGTAGGTACATAGTTGAGAGAATTGAACATACGTGCACTAGTGGAAATGCAACTTCGATCGCCAAATGATTGATATTCGATCAGTCCACTGGGTACAGCGTAGCATACTTTCTACGCCTGTCACGGCGGGGGGGTTTGGGTGGTTCGGTGTCTTCTGGCATCGGAGGAGTCGGCAGGGCTGCTGGTGGTCTGGCGGGCACCCATGGAGAAGCTATCGGTTCCATTTTCTCATCTGGCTTCTTTTCCTCTGGCTTCTTTTCCTCCTTCTTTGGCTTTGGCTTTTCCTCTGGCTTCTTCTTTGGCTCTGGCTTCTTTTCCTCTGGCTTCTTCTTTTCCTTTGGCTTCGTCTTTTCTTGTTGCATCTCATCATCATCATCAGCATCTGGACCCCAGTGACCGATCCGGAACGGACCAGCATGTTGTGCCATAATCCAGACGATGGTGGTGAGGTCACCGCCACGGCTCAGCTGCTTGGCATGGGATTCCGGGCTGCACTTGGTGGCCGCATACAGCAGCTTGTCCACCCACACGTTGAAGACGAGCTCCAACAGTTCTGGCATCTTCGACTCATCAACCGTAAGCAGCTCAATGGCAATATTAGCTCCATCATAGACGATACCAGCTATATCGCGCCCAAAGCCCAAGTTGTAATCATATTTTTTCCTGTTGACTAGGATTTCGGCGACCTTCTCCTCTCTTGTTGCAGAACTAGAATTAGAGCCACTAGTGTCTAGTTCCTGCAAACACTTGAGGGCTTCTTCATACAGGCTGCGGAGTGGAAGGCCAGGTAGCATGGCCGGGCGCATGGCGACGAGGAACATCAAGTACTCCGACAATTCCTTGATCGCCTTGGCATGTGTCGCTACATTCTTGTCATGGATGATCTGTGATTGATGGCTGCGGATAAGGAAAACTTGGGTAGCAATGTGCCATACAAGGATGTCCTCTTGGAACTCATGGCCAAATGCCAAACGGAGTTCTTCCAGTTCTTTATGACGCCTCTTGACTGTCACCTGACCCCAGGACGTTGTGATGTCCTTCATGGTGTAGCGGACACCCTTAGCCTTTTCGTATGTTTCCCTGAGTACTTCACTTACTCGTGTGAACACCACCCGCTTGACATCTTGTGAAAGCTTACTTCCTTTAGAGTGCTGGTATTTTTTCCAAACGTCTTCCAATCCAATCTTCTTCACAGTTCTGCCGCAGGCACTGGTCTTCGGAGTGCACTCTTGCAGCAAGTTATACTTCCCAACTTTACCAGACCACCTTCTATAGCTGCTTGGACACCTTGGACGCACCGTGAGATGTAACCGGCCAAGATCCAGAGAAACAACAAAATATCGGAGCCGGCGCCATCTCCCGGAGCACAAAACAGCATGGTAAAGCCATCGCCTTGGCCTGCTTGCCTGCAGGAAAGCGTGCGTCCAGGTTGACCCAAGTGCCCTCAACAGCCATCTGGTATCCAGGAGGAGAGTAGCTAACAGCAAGGAGTAGGTGATTATCACGTCCGCTATGCTCTGGCCTTCCTTGTTATAGTACCATCCAAAGAGAACTGTTGCAGCACCAATGGCTAGCGGCGAGGCAACACGGATGCCGTAACCAGTTGAGGTGTGGACGACAGTAGCCTTGGTGTAAAGGACGTCGTACATGAGTGAGAGCTCCATCTCCACCACATTGCACATATTCTCCCATCTCAGAGTGAATATTTTCCTGCTTGTAACAAGGTCAGGAGACTCCGTGTCGACAGAAGAATCAGCCATAGCACGCATGCAGAATGGGAGCATGTCATGTGCGACCATCAGGGCTTCCTCATCTTCCATCTCATAATCTATTCCCATTCTGATCAGAGATTCCGAGCCAGCACAAACAGTGAAGAATCTAGTTGCTTGCTTCTTCTTGCTTGAGCTCCGGAGGGTGCGAAAGTCAGCTCGCCATAGCGCCATTGCCCTCTCCACATACTTGGCAGCACCTAAGACAAAAATAATTATGGACGCCCGGATCAAAGCCTTGCCCCCTCCACCGAGGTACACATGCTTATACAGGACATAGCTAGCTCCACCGATACGTGACACCGCAGTTAACAATTCACGCCTGGAGAGCTCATTGTCTTCTCGGGACAAGGCGCTGATGTTGTCCGGGCCACCGAGATGGTGCAGGAGGAAAGTCGCCCAGAACGCGACCAGCTGCTGCCTCCTTGACGTGTCGCCGCAGAGGGACAAGTTGCTGAGGGCGTATGGAGCAACCCAGCTGGAGAACTGGTACGCCACCCAAAGGATGAGCACCCGTGCGCCAGAGGCTCTACGCCGACGAATCCCGGCGAGGAGGATGAGCAAAATATGAGCAACGAAGCTCGATACCACCGCTGCACGGATCTCCCATACGTTCAGCAACAGCCCCATCCGGTTCACCCATCCAGCTTCTTCCATTAATTGATTGCTTGATCGATCTCCTGCACAGCATGCATTGAAAATTGAAATCATCATATATATGTCGCATATGCAATGCATCTACATCTAACTAGCAAATGGATGTTGCATGCATCTGCAAGCCTGCTTGAGAGATCATGACAACAGGTGAGGTCAAAGATAACATACCAGGCGGCGTGCAGGTCTGCTGGTTGATCGACCGATGAATTAAGGTCATATAGTACCATGAAGCTAGCAACTAACTTATACAAGGAAGATTCAAGTGAAGACAACAGTGTCTAATGCAATTGATGAGACGCCACATGAGAACAGTATAGTTAATTCTGAACTTTTGAGCTACCCTTGTAACATTCAGTAACCAATAGCTAGTTACATGTGCAAGCATGTGGAGGGTAGAGACATGTTATGCTCTATGCTGGAATATAAGATCATTATGGGCGTACGGGAATATTCTTCCTTTTATTTATCTTCATAACATACTGTAACTGAAGCCACTATGAAAACAGTCCAGCTAAAACATAATTGACTGGAATCGTGAATTTTTTCTTCTCTGCGGATGCACATTTTTAAACATACATCTTTAGCAGAAAGACAGGCGGTGCAATCTGACCAGCTAAAATAACAAATACAAATATTGTGATACTAGTGAACATTTTCTTGCGCAAATACCTGATAGCAAATGTGTTGACGAAAGCAGAATCACAACATTTTTCTTGCTTCAGATCACTTTAAATCTGACCAGCGCAGCAGCTAGCTTGCTCAGCTGCCTCTGCTCCGCTTCAGATCACTTCAGGCCACGCAGCTTAATGAGCTCGGATGGATAACCGTACTCAGCGTATAGATGCTTGGTGTAGGGTTAATGGATGAGAGTGGTTTGTTTTGTTAGGCGCGCGGTAGCTGGTGGTTGCCAAGAGCGCAAGAAAAGCAGAGCAAACAGTGTCAGTGCTTGTGACAGGCTTGGACAGCACCAGTCTAGGGGCGGAATGTTCTCACCTCGCAGGACCGCCTCGGTGGAGATGTGGCAGGTCCCCTCCGTCGCGACGCGGAAGATGTACGTGGACCCGGCGGCGGGGGTGGAAGTGTGTGGCGGCGCTCCGAGATGAAGAGATCCGTGCGGTGCGCAGCGGATCGACACACTCGTCCTAGCATCGTGGAGCGCCTCCCTGGAGCCGGCGGTCCACGGCCATGGCCTCGTGCTCCCACGCGCGCGATGGCGGACGGCGACCGGATCAGGAGCTCCTCATCGTCGTCACGGCGAGAAACCGACGGAGGAGACATGTCGGCGCGCGCTGGCGTCGACGGCAGCAGCATAGCCGGATTCGGAGAGAGGGAGGGAGGCGGGGCAGTGCGCGATTTGGAGAAGGAAGGGCAGACGGCCGGAATTGGGGAACGGAGTCGGTCAAAATTTTCTCTCTTGTCAACTTCGGAAGGTGGAGTTAGAGCATACAAACCGTCCCCAAATCAATTTGGGTCGCGCCGGAAACGGTTCCAGCCGCGTCGTTTAAAGCCCATTTTCCTCCGGCGTGTTCCGATACGGTGTTCGGGACCCTGAGCCTGTCCCCATCCTACAAGGCATGCTCCGGGCACGTCGGACACAACGAAAAGCGACACGAAGCGACACAGGCCCGACGCGTCAGCGGCTCGGAAGCCTAAAATCCCGTCGCCCACCTTTGGTCAAACGACGTTAATGGCGTCCCTGTTTTCCCAGGCGACGTAGGGACGCGTCTCATCGTGCATGACCGCGTGACCGTCTGCGCCGGCGTTATTACATGCAACCCCCCGCTGCGACCGATGTACATTAAGACGCCATGCAGTTCGTCCCCCAGTTTCTCACCGCTCTCAAACCTTCTCCTCGCCGCCGCCTCCCCCCTCCCAGATCTTCTCCTCACCGCTCCAAAAATGTCGGGCTCGTCCTCCAGCAAGATCGCCGCGGCGAACGGCTTCGGCTGCGGCAGCCTAACCGTGGCGGATGCGTGGGGGATGTACCACGCCCGATATCCAGTCCCGTCGGACATGCGGCTGCCAAGCAGCGGCGGCTGGAAGATGGCCGTGAACGGCATTGGCGTCCCGCCGTCGCCGAAGCCGGGCGCGGACACTTGGAGGAACGGCATCAAGGCTCGGTGGGCTCAAATCAGCGCCGAGGAGCGGCTGGATCAGACGTGGGCGGCCAACAACAACGACGACTGGTGGAAGGCGTACTTCAAGGCGAAGTACGACGTCGAGATGCACAGCAACGACGGGCTCGTTGGCAGGCCCAACAGCTGGAACAAGAACGGCCGCGCCTGTTCTGGGGCGTTCCGGGGCGCACCCTCGAGAACGTCATTCGCGGCATCCGCAACGGCGCTCCAAGGTTGGAGACGCCGTCGTCACCGCCACCGTCTCCTCGAGGAGGACCACCGCAATGCCAGCAGCGACGACCCCGAGGACTGCCCAGGGCTGCGAGCGGCGTTCTTGGCATCACTCAACGACAAGGACACCTGGAGGGGCGACGTCGAGACGACGATCGCCATGTCCATCCGCGACTCCGGCAAGCCGCTCGTGGATCTCACCGGCGACGGCGAGGCAGGACCAAGCGGCTTGGTGAAGGACGAGCCCGTCCACGAGCGCGTCAAGAAGGAGGTCATCACCGACGACATGTACAACTTCCAGCAGTACTACGACGCCTCCGGCCGCCGCAAGTACTTCTAGATTAGGTTTAGTTTAAATTTAGTCGAATTTCGTTCGAATCTATGTAAGTTTGGACGAATCTAATCGAATCTCGCTTAAGTTTAAAATTTCCGAAATTTTGTTTAGGGGACGCGACTGGGGAGCGACGTCCCCCAAACGCGGCATGAACGAAACACGTCCCCCAAACACTCGAGCCGGCACGTTTTGGGGGACGGTTTGGGGGACGCGACTGGAGATGCTCTTACGGCATCTAGGCGGCCCAATCGTGTTTGTCTTTGGACCGTTTGGGTTTAGACGATCACAAAATGGTAAATCTCCGGTCAAGTGGTCGGACGAAAACTTTTTTTTAGAACCCGCAACAGTAAGCTGATAAGAAACGCCAAGAATGACTACAACACCACACATGCCTTTTGGCTTACAACACACTCCTACAACACCGACGCCAAGCACATCTTGCCCAACCTCAACCCAAGAACGGCGAGGCGGCGGGGCACAGAGTCTCCAAACCGCGTCACAGCCAACTCCAACAACACGACCGACTTCCCAAACTGCCCAGACCACATCATACGCCTAGAAGATGAAGCGCGCGATTGGCAGGGTGTGGCCAAACTTGGGAATGGGTCGACAAGCGTGTTGGCGATGGCGTACATTGCGCTCCGGAGACTCACACCTAGAGCGATGAGCGGACACCGGCGAGGCTACCATCACCGAGAGCCATCCCTCGCAGCCAAACAATGCCTTCAAGAAGGGGACGACGTTGCTGCGCCGCTGCTGCCCGGTCCGGCAAGCCAGACCTAGGGTTTCCCCTGGCGTCGAGGGTAGAAACAGTCAAGACCCAAGTCCACGCCTCCAAGGAGGGAGATGGCACCCACATGTGTCACCGTGGTACGCAACGGAAGAACCGAGTAGGGCTTTCACCCGGGCCAAAGACCGCCCAACGGCGAGATGGAGACGCGCCAAAATCCGGCGTGAACCACCGCAGCAGGAGGTAACTAGAGGTCGACGGAGAAGGGCGAAACGCACCAAAAGCCACCGCAACAGCCACCCAAAACCGGCCAGAAACGAGACCTAGATGGTCTGCTCCTGGTAGTTGGGTCGCTGCTGCCGCCGGAGCACTCCGGAGGGCCACCAAGGGGACAACCCTCCGTAGGCGTAGATACAGAGCTGAGCCAACACTACCAAGGAGGGGGAGTCGCCCGCTTGAGCCTATCTGGACCCGTGCAAGCCCATCTAGGCCCGCAACCGCAACGCCGCTGGCGCACCAGGCCGCCAAGGGCGGACGAGCACAGCACGACGCGTCGGGTCGGCGGCGACCCCAGCACCCTCCACCAGCCCGCCGACACAAGCCCACGTTGCCTGCCGCCACGACCGCGCCTGGGGATGCCGCCACAACGAGGACACTGCCTGGAACGCGGAGCCGCCGCGCCATTGCCGAGACGATCGCGCCGTCGCGCCCTCCGTCAGCGGGACGCCCACCACGACCGCGGAGACCCGCGCCTCCACCGCCACGCATGGGAGAAGAAAAGGCCCCGCCGCCGCCGGCCCCGCACGGGCTTTGCCCGGCGGCGCCCTGTGGTGGCGGCGAGGAGAAGGGGGGCTGGGGAGGGCTGAGGGATGCGCCGCCGAGAGCTCCCGGTCGCTCGCAGGAGCGACGCGGGAGCTAGGGTTATTTGCCTTTTGTCGAACGAAAACTGATTCTGATTCGGCTTTTGGTGCCAAAATGATTTAGCTGTTTAAATTTGGGTTATCACGGCTCGATTTGCTATCTACCCGGGAAAATATCTAGTGATACCATCCCTTACATGATACCATGATATCACTTCATAAAATTTGAATTCTAAGTGTCGAAAAATTTAGAAACAAATTTGTGGTTGTTGACAAGATGTGTGTTTACATTCTCTAGATTTTTCACAGCCAAATTTAAAATACATCAAGAGAAACAAAAAAGACAAATTGTATGTGAATAGTAGCATTTTGTGTTTTTGTGTTTATGTGACACTATTCATGTTTGATTTCTCATTTTTGTTTCTCTTAGGGTATTTTGAATTTAGTTATGAAAGTTACAGGGGCACGTGGATACACATCTTGTGAACACCCAAAATTTAGGTTTAAATTTTTTTGATATTTAAAATTTAAATTCTAAAGAGTGGTATCATGGTATCAAATAAGATGTGGTATCGCTAGATATGTTCTCCTATCTACCCTACATTTCTTTGGGTCCGCCCGCTAGCTGTTAACATAAAATAATACTACCTCCATCCTAGAGTTTTATGCTTATATTTTTTTTAAAGTCAAACCAAGTAAAGTTTAACTAAACTTTTAAAATAATCTATCCAAAAATATAATATTTTATAAATACCATACGAAAATATATTTTATTATCTATTTAATGATATTAATTTTGTATTTTGCATGTTAATATTTTTTGGTAAAAACTTAGTCAAACTTGACATAGTTTGACTTTCTAAAAATAATATAAGCCTTAAGCTTTGAGATGGATGTAGTAAGTAGGTGGTTATGAGATTATCTAATCAAACAACGATGGCCATATCAACTGTCGTTGCGGCTCCTACCAAGGCCGAAATTACTTGCAGTCGCGTAACCCACTTGGCGGTCGGCCGCCCTGACGTACTGGCGTGGTCGGAGCTCAGCCGTGAGGCTTAAACCTCACGCTCCTACCGAGCGTGGAGGCGAGCCCTGGTGGCCTCTCGGCTGTGCATGGTCCGCTCCGCGGCTATGATGGCGACATCACAGTCTCGGTGACACAACTCCTCCTCCGCCATGCGCCACGCCTGGCCCTCCACTAGGCGTCCCAGCAAGCCCTTTCCGCGTGAAGGGCCGCCTCCATTTTGACGTCATAGCAGGCTTGGTCCCTCACCACGATTTCCAAATCCACGATCATCGCTGCGTGATAACGCGTGAAGCACACGTCCGTTGGGAACCCCAAGAGGAAGGTGTGATGCGTACAGCAGCAAGTTTTCCCTCAGTAAGAAACCAAGGTTACCGAACCAGTAGGAGTCAAAGGCCATGTGAAGGTTGTTGGTGGAGGAGTGTAATGCGGTGAAACACCAGGGATTCCGGCGCCAACGTGGAACCTGCACAACACAATCAAAATACTTTGCCCCAACTTAACAGTGAGGTTGTCAATCTCACCGGCTTGCTGTAAACAAAGGATTAAATGTATGGTGTGGAAGATGATGTTTGTTTGCGAAGAACAATAGAGAACAATGATTGCAGTAGATTGTATTCAGATGTAAAAGAATGGACCGGGATCCACAGTTCACTAGTGGTGTCTCTCCAATAAGAAATAGCATGTTGGGTGAACAAATTACAGTTGGGCAATTGACAAATAGAGAGGGCATAACAATTCACATACATATCATGATGACTAATATGAGATTTATTTAGGGCATTACGACAAAGAACATAGACCGCTATCCAGCATGCATCTATACCTAAAAAGTCCACCTTCGGGTTAGCATCCGCACCTCTTCCAGTATTAAGTTGCAAACAACAGACAATTGCATTAAGTATGGTGCGTAATGTAATCAACACAAATATCCTTAGACAAAGCATTGATGTTTTATCCCTAGTGGCAACGACACATCCACAACCTTAGAACTTTACATCACGCGACTCGAGATTCAATGGAGGCATGAACCCACTATCGAGCATAAATACTCCTGTTGGAGTCACAAGTATCAACTTGGCCGGAGCCTCTACTAGCAACGGAGAGCATGCAAGATCATAAACAACACATATATGATAGATTGATAATCAACTTGACATAGTATTCCATATTCATCGGATCCCAACAAACACAACATGTAGCATTACAAATAGATGATCTTGATCATGATAGGCAGCTCACAAGATCTAAACATGATAGCACATAAGGAGAAGACAACCATCTAGCTACTGCTATGGACCCATAGTCCAAGGATGAACTACTCACACATCAGTCCGGAGGCGATCATGGTGATGTAGAGTCCTCCGGGTGATGATTCCCCTCTCCAGCAGGGTGCCGGAGGCGATCTTCTGAATCCCCCGAGATGGGATTGGCGGCGGCGGCGTCTCAGTATGTTTTCTCGTATCGTGGCTCTCGGTAATAGGGTTTTCGCGACGGAGAGTTTAATTAGGCGGAAGGGCAGAGTCGGAGGCGGCACAGGGGCCCCATACCATAGGCCGGCGCGGGCCCCTCCTTGGTCGTGCCGCCCTATGGTTTGGGCGCCTCGTGGCCCCACTTCGTATCCTCTTCGGTCTTCTGGAAGCGCCGTGGAAAAATAAGACCCTGGGCTTTCGTTTCGTCCAATTCCGAGAATATTTCCTTTGTAGGATTTCTGAAACCAAAAACAACACAAAACAGGAACTGGCGCTTCGGCATCTTGTCAATAGGTTAGTGCCGGAAAATGCGTAATAATGACATAAAGTGTGTATAAAACATGTGAGTATTGTCATAAAACTAGCATGGAACATAAGAAATTATAGGTACGTTTGAGACGTATCAAGCATCCCCAAGCTTAGTTCCTACTCGCTCTCGAAAAGGTAAACGATAACAAGGATAATTTCTGACGTGACATGCTATCATAATCTTGATCAACACTATTGTAAAGCATATGAGATGAATGAAGTGATTCGAAGCAATGGTAAAGACAATGATTAAACAAGCTCGAATCATATAGCAAAGAATTTTCATGAATAGTACTTTCAAGACAAGCATCAATAAGACTTGCATAGGAGTTAACTCACAAAGCAATAAATTCTTAGTAGAAAGTTTTGAAGCAACACAAAGGAAGATATATGTTTCAGCAGTTACTTTCAACTTCAACATGTATATCTCATGGATAATTGTCAACACAAAGTAATATGATGAATGCAAATAAGCAAGTATGTAGGAATCAATGCACACAGTTGACACAAGTGTTTGCTTCTAGGATAGAAAGAAGTAGGTAAACTGACTCAACATAAAGTAAAAGAAAGACCCTTCGCAGGGGGAAGCATGGACTACTATTTTTGTGCTAGAGCTTTTATTTTGAAAACATAGAAACAATTTTGTCAACGGTAGTAATAATTCATATGTGTTATGCATAAGACATCCTATAAGTTGCAAGCCTCATGCATAAAATACCAATAGTGCTCGCACCTTGTCCTAATTAGCTTGGATTTACATGGATTATCATTGCATAACATATGTTTCAACCAAGTGTCACAAAGAGGTACCTCTATGCCGCCTGTACAAAGGTCCAAGGAGATAGATCACATTTGATTTATCGTTTTTGATAAATCTCAACTAAGGAATCCATACCGGGACAACATAGAAAATAGATAATGGACTCCTCTTTAATGCATAAGCATTGAACAACAGATAACATTCTCATAAGAGATCAAGGATTAATGTCCAAACTGAAACTTCCACCATGATACATGGCTTTGGTTAGCGGCGCAATGTTCTTCTCAAACAATATGCATACTCAAACCATTTGATCATGATAAATCACCCTTACTTCAGACAAGACGAACATGCATAGCAACTCACATGATATTCAACAAAGGTGTAATAGTTGATGGCCTCCCCAGAAACATGGTTACCGCTCAACAAGCAACTTATAAGAAATAAGATACATAAGCTACATATTCTTTACCACAATAGTTTTTAAGCTATTTACCCATGAGCTATATATTGCAAAGACAAGGAATCAAATTTTAAAGGTAGCACACAAGCAATTTACTTTGGAATGGCAGAGAAATACCACATAGTAGGTAGGTATGGTGGATGATGCGTGTAGTTGACACGTCCGTTGGGAACCCCAAGAGGAAGGTGTGATGCGCACATCGGCAAGTTTCCCTCAGTAAGAAACCAAGGTTTAATCGAACCAGTAGGAGTCAAGAAGCACGTTGAAGGTTGATGGCGGCGGGATGTAGTGCGGCGCAACACCAGAGATTCCGGCGCCAACGTGGAACCTGCACAACACAACCAAAGTACTTTGCCCCAACGAAACAGTGAGGTTGTCAATCTCACCGGCTTGCCGTAACAAAGGATTAACCGTATTGTGTGGAAGATGATTGTTTGCAGAAAACAGTAGAACCGAGTATTGCAGTTGATTGTATTTCGAGTATAGAGAATTGGACCGGGGTCCACAGGTTCACTAGAGGTGTCTCTCCCATAAGATAAACAACATGTTGGGTGAACAAATTACAGTTGGGCAATTGACAAATAAAGAGGGCATGACCATGCACATACATATTATGATGAGTATAGTGAGATTTAATTGGGCATTACGACAAAGTACATAGACCGCTATCCAGCATGCATCTATGCCTAAAAAGTCCACCTTCAGGTTATCATCCGAACCCCCTCCAGTATTAAGTTACTAACAACGGACAATTGCATTACGTATTGCGCGTAATGTAATCAGTAACTACATCCTTGAACATAGCACCAATGTTTTATCCCTAGTGGCAACAGCACATCCATAATCTTAGAGATTTCCGTCACTTCCCAGCATTCATGGAGACATGAACCCACTATCGAGCATAAATACTCCCTCTTGGAGTTACAAGCATCTACTTGGCCAGAGCATCTACTAGTAACGGAGAGCATGCAAGATCATAAACAACACATAGATATAAATTGATAATCAACATAACAAGTATTCTCTATTCATCGGATCCCAACAAACACAACATATAGAATTACGGATTGATGATCTTGATCATGTTCGGCAGCTCACAAGACCCGACAATTAAGCACAATGGGGAGAAGACAACCATCTAGCTACCGCTATGGACCCATAGTCCAGGGGTAGACTACTCACTCATCACTCCGGAGGCGACCATGGCGGCGTAGAGTCCTCCGGGAGATGATTCCCCTCTCCGGCAGGGTGCCGGAGGCGATCTCCCGAATCCCCCGAGATGGGATTGGCGGCGGCGGCGTCTCTGGAAGGTTTTCCGTATCGTGGCTCTCGGTCCTGGGGGTTTCGCGACGGAGGCTTTAAGTAGGCGGAAGGGCAGGTCAGGGGGCCACACGAGGGGCCCACACTATAGGTCGGCGCGGCCAAGACCTGGGCCGCGCCGCCATAGGGTGTGGCCGCCTCGTGGCCCCACTTCGTCTCCTCTTCGGTCTTCTGGAAGCTTCGTGGCAAAATAGGACCCTGGGCGTTGATTTCGTCCAATTCCGAGAATATTTCGTTACTAGGATTTCGAAACCAAAAACAGCAGACAACAAGAATCGGCACTTCGGCATCTTGTTAATAGGTTATTTCCGGAAAATGCACGAATATGACATAAAGTGTGCATAAAACATGTAGATATCATCAATAATGTGGCATGGAACACAAGAAATTATCGATACGTCGGAGACGTATCAGCATCCCCAAGCTTAGTTCTCGCTCGTCCCGAGCAGGTAAAACGATAACAAAGATAATTTCCGGAGTGACATGCCATCATAACCTTGATCATACTATTTGTAAAGCATATGTAGTGAATGCAGCGATCAAAACAATGTATATGACATGAGTAAACAAGTGAATCATATAGCAAAGACTTTTCATGAATAGTACTTCAAGACAAGCATCAATAAGTCTTGCATAAGAGTTAACTCATAAAGCAATAATTCAAAGTAAAAGCATTGAAGCAACACAAAGGAAGATTAAGTTTCAGCGGTTGCTTTCAACTTGTAACATGTATATCTCATGGATATTGTCAACATAGAGTAATATAATAAGTGCAATATGCAAGTATGTAGGAATCATTGCACAGTTCACACAAGTGTTTGCTTCTTGAGGTGGAGAGAAATAGGTGAACTGACTCAACATAAAAGTAAAAAGAATGGTCCTTCAAAGAGGAAAGCATCGATTGCTATATTTGTGCTAGAGCTTTTATTTTGAAAACATGAAACAATTTTGTCAACGGTAGTAATAAAGCATATGAGTTATGTAAATTATATCTTACAAGTTGCAAGCCTCATGCATAGTATACTAATAGTGCCCGCACCTTGTCCTAATTAGCTTGGACTACCGGATCATCGCAATACACATGTTTTAACCAAGTGTCACAATGGGGTACCTCCATGCCGCCTGTACAAAGGTCTAAGGAGAAAGCTCGCATTTTGGATTTCTCGCTTTTGATTATTCTCAACTTAGACATCCATACCGGGACAACATGGACAACGAGATAATGGACTCCTCTTTAATGCATAAGCATGTGGCAACAATTATTGTTCTCATATGAGATTGAGGATATATGTCCAAAACTGAAACTTCCACCATGAATCATGGCTTTAGTTAGCGGCCCAATGTTCTTCTATAACAATATGTATGCTCCAACCATTAAGGTGGTAGATCTCTCTTACTTCAGACAAGACGGACATGCATAGCAACTCACATGATATTCAACAAAGAATAGTTGATGGCGTCCCCAGAAACATGGTTATCGCACAACAAGCAACTTAATAAGAGATAAAGTGCATAAGTACATATTCAATACCACAATAGTTTTTAAGCTATTTGTCCCATGAGCTATATATTGCAAAGGTGAATGATGGAATTTTAAAGGTAGCACTCAAGCAATTTACTTTGGAATGGCGGAGAAATACCATGTAGTAGGTAGGTATGGTGGACACAAATGGCATAGTGGTTGGCTCAAGGATTTTGGATGCATGAGAAGTATTCCCTCTCGATACAAGGTTTAGGCTAGCAAGGTTATTTGAAACAAACACAAGGATGAAGCGGTGCAGCAAAACTCACATAAAAGACATATTGTAAACATTATAAGAATCTACACCGTCTTCCTTGTTGTTCAAAACTCAATACTAGAAATTATCTAGACTTTAGAGAGACCAATTATGCAAACCAAATTTAAGCATGCTCTATGTATTTCTTCATTAATGGGTGCAAAGTATATGATGCAAGAGCTTAAACATGAGCACAACAATTGCCAAGTATCACATTATCCAAGACATTATAGCAATTACTACATGTATCATTTTCCAATTCCAACCATATAACAATTTAACGAAGAAGAAACTTCGCCATGAATACTATGAGTAAAGCCTAAGGACATACTTGTCCATATGCTACAGCGGAGCGTGTCTTTCTCCCACAAAGTGAATGCTAGGATCCATTTTATTCAAACAAAACAAAAAACAAAAAAACAAACCGACGCTCCAAGCAAAGCACATAAGATGTGACGGAATAAAAATATAGTTTCGGGGGAGGAACCTGATAATGTTGTCGATGAAGAAGGGGATGCCCAAGGCATCCCCAAGCTTAGACGCTTGAGTCTTCTTGATATATGCAGGGGTGAACCACCGGGGCATCCCCAAGCTTAGAGCTTTCACTCTCCTTGATCATATTGCATCATACTCCTCTCTTGATCCTTGAAAACTTCCTCCACACCAAACTCGAAACAACTTAGAGGGTTAGTGGACAATAAAAATTAACATGTTCAGAGGTGACACAATCATTCTTAACACTTCTGGACATTGCATAAAGCTACTGGACATTAATGGATCAAAGAAATTCATCCAACATAGCAAAAGAGGCAATGCGAAATAAAAGGCAGAATCTGTCAAAACAGAACAGTTCGTATTGACGAATTTTATCGAGGCACCAGACTTGCTCAAATGAAAATGCTCAAATTTAATGAAAGTTGCGTACATATCTAAGGATCACTCACATAAATTGGTATAATTTTATGAGTTACCTACAGAGAAAACAGCCCAGATTCGTGACAGCAAAGAAATCTGTTTCTGCGCAGTAATCCAAATGTAGTATGAACTTTACTATCAACGACTTTACTTGGCACAACAAAACACTAAACTAAGATAAGGAGAGGTTGCTACAGTAGTAAACAACTTCCAAGACACAAAATAAAAACAAAGTACTGTAGTAAAAACCATGGGTTGTCTCCCATAAGCGCTTTTCTTTAACGTCTTTCAGCTAGGCGCAGAAAGTGTGTATCAAGTATTATCAAGAGACGAAGTGTCAACATCATAATCTGTTCTAATAATAGAATCAAAAGGTAACTTCATTCTCTTTCTAGGGAAGTGTTCCATACCTTTCTTGAGAGGAAATTGATATTTAATATTACCTTCCTTCATATCAATGATAGCACCAACGGTTCGAAGAAAAGGTCTTCCCAATATAATGGGACAAGATGCATTGCATTCAATATCCAAGACAACAAAATCAATGGGGACAAGGTTATGTTAACCATAATATGAACATTATCAACTCTCCCCAAAGGTTTCTTTTTAGAATGATCAGCAAGATTAACATCCAAATAACAATTTTTCAGCGGTGGCAAGTCAAGCATATTATAAATTTTCTTAGGCATAACGGAAATACTTGCACCAAGATCACATAAGGCATTACAATCAAAATCTTTAACCTTCATCTTAATGACGGGCTCCCAACCATCCTCTAGCTTTCTAGGAATAGAGGCTTCGCGCTCTAATTTCTCTTCTCTAGCTTTTATGAGAGCATTTGTAATATGTTGCGTGAAAGCCAAATTTATAGCACTAGCGTTAGGACTTTTAGCAAGTTTTTGCAAGAACTTTATAACTTCAGAGATGTGGCAATCATCAAAATTCAAACCATTATAATCTAAAGCAATGGGATCATCATCCCCAATGTTGGAAAAAATTTCAGCAGTTTTATCACAGGCAGTTTCAGCAGTTTTAGCAGTTTCGGGCAGTTTCTCGCGCTTTGCATTAGAAGTGGAAACATTGCTAACACCAATTCTTTTATTATTAATAGTAGGAGGTGCAGCAACATGTGAAGAGTCAACATTACTTGTGGTGGTAATAGTCCAAACTTTAGCTACATTCTTCTCTTTAGCTAGTTTTTCATTTTCTTCTCTATCCCACCTAGCACGCAATTCAGCCATTAATCTTATATTATCATTAATTCTAACTTGGATGGCATTTGTTGTAGTAACAATTTTATTTTCAATATCCCTATTAGGCATAACTTTCGATTTCAAAAGATCAACATCAGAGGCAAGACTATCAACCTTAGAAGCGAGAATATCAATTTTATTGAGTTTTTCCTCAACAGATTTGTTAAAGGCAGTTTGTGTACTAATAAATTCTTTAAGCATAGCTTCAAGTCCAGGGGGTGTGTTCCTATTATTATTGTAAGAATTCCCATAAGAATTAGCATAACCGTTACCATTATTATAAGGATATGGCCTATAGTTGTTACTAGAATTGTTCCGGTAAGCATTGTTGTTGAAATTATTATTTTTAATGAAGTTTACATCAACATGTTCTTCTTGTGCAACCAATGAAGCTAACGGAATATTATTAGGATCAACATTTGTCCTATCATTCACAAGCATAGACATAATAGCATCAATCTTATCACTCAAGGAAGAGGTTTCTTCGACAGAATTTACCTTCTTACCTTGTGGAGCTCTTTCCGTGTGCCATTCGGAGTAATTGATCATCATATTATCAAGTAGCTTTGTTGCTTCACCAAGAGTGATGGACATAAAGGTACCTCCAGCAGCTGAATCCAATAGGTTCCGCGAAGAAAAATTCAGTCCTGCATAAAAGGTTTGGATGATCATCCAAGTAGTCAGTCCATGGGTTGGGCAATTTTTAACCAAAGATTTCATTCTTTCCCATGCTTGTGCAACATGCTCAGTATCCAATTGTTTAAAATTCATTATGCTACTCCTCAAAGATATAATTTTAGCAGGGGGATAATATCTACCAATAAAAGCATCCTTGCATTTAGTCCATGAATCAATACTATTCTTAGGCAGAGATAGCAACCAATCTTTAGCTCTTCCTCTTAGTGAGAAAGGAAACAATTTTAATTTTATAATATCACCATCTACATCCTTATATTTTTGCATTTCACATAATTCAACAAAATTATTAAGATGGGCAGCAGCATCATCAGAACTAACACCAGAAAATTGCTCTCGCATAACAAGATTCAGTAAAGCAGGTTTAATTTCAAA
Organism: Lolium rigidum; assembly: GCF_022539505.1. Classification (NCBI taxonomy): domain Eukaryota; kingdom Viridiplantae; phylum Streptophyta; class Magnoliopsida; order Poales; family Poaceae; genus Lolium; species Lolium rigidum. Next base: position 280,549,168 of record NC_061511.1, on the reverse strand, counting down.
GAATTCTGCCGTAGTAGCAGGTGGAGCAATAGGTGTGCATAAGAAATCATTATTATTTGTGGTTGTGAAGTCACACAACTTAGTATTTTCAGGGGTAGCCATTTTAGCAGTAGTAAATAAAGCAAACTAGATAAAGTAAATGCGAGTAACTAATTTTTTTGTCTTTTTGATATAGTAAACAAGATAGCAAATAAAGTAAAACTAGCAACTAATTTTTTTGTATTTTGATTTAGTGCAGCAAACAAAGTAGTAAATAAAACTAAGCAAGACAAAAACAAAGTAAAGAGATTGGGAAGTGAGACTCCCCTTGCAGCGTGTCTTGATCTCCCCGGCAACGGCACCAGAAATTTGCTGTTGGCGTGCAGTTGACGTGGGAGATAGAAATCTTTGTGGTGCAACTTTTCTTCAGGTCCCCGGCAACGGCGCCAGAAATTTGCTTGATGCGTGTAGTTGACACGTCCGTTGGGAACCCCAAGAGGAAGGTGTGATGCGCACAGCGGCAAGTTTCCCTCAGTAAGAAACCAAGGTTTAATCGAACCAGTAGGGAGTCAAGAAGCACGTTGAAGGTTGATGGCGGCGGGATGTAGTGCGGCGCAACACCAGAGATTCCGGCGCCAACGTGGAATCTGCACAACACAACCAAAGTACTTTGCCCCATCGAAACAGTGAGGTTGTCAATCTCACCGGCTTGCTGTAACAAAGGATTAACCGTATTGTGTGGAAGATGATTGTTTGCAGAAAACAGTAAAACAATATTGCAGTTGATTGTATTTCAGTATAGAGATATGGACCGGGGTCCACAGTTCACTAGAGGTGTCTCTCCCATAAGATAAACAGCATGTTGGGTGAACAAATTACAGTTGGGCAATTGACAAATAAAGAGGGCATGACCATGCACATACATATTATGATGAGTATAGTGAGATTTAATTGGGCATTACGAGAAAGTTCATAGACCGCTATCCAGCATGCATCTATTCCTAAAAAGTCCACCTTCAGGTTATCATCCGAACCCCCTCCAGTATTAAGTTACTAACAACAGACAATTGCATTAAGTATTGCGCGTAATGTAATCAGTAACTACATCCTTGAACATAGCACCAATGTTTTATCCCTAGTGGCAACGAGACATCCATAATCTTAGAGATTTCGTCACTTCCCGCATTCACGGAGACATGAACCCACTATCGAGCATAAATACTCCCTCTTGGAGTTACAAGCATCTACTTGGCCAGAGCATCTACTAGTAACGGAGAGCATGCAAGATCATAAACAACACACGAGATATAAATTGATAATCAACATAACAAGTATTCTCTATTCATCGGATCCCAACAAACACAACATATAGAATTACGGATAGATGATCTTGATCATGTTCGGCAGCTCACAAGACCCGACAATTAAGCACAATGGGGAGAAGACAACCATCTAGCTACTGCTATGGACCCATAGTCCAGGGGTAGACTACTCACTCATCACTCCGGAGGCGACCATGGCGGCGTAGAGTCCTCCGGGAGATGATTCCCCTCTCCGGCAGGGTGCCGGAGGCGATCTCCGAATCCCCGAGATGGGATTGGCGGCGGCGGCGTCTCTGGAAGGTTTTCCGTATCGTGGCTCTCGGTCCTGGGGGTTTCGCGACGGAGGCTTTAAGTAGGCGGAAGGGCAGGTCAGGGGGCCACACGAGGGGCCCACACTATAGGTCGGTGCGGCCAAGACCTGGGCCGCGCCGCCCTAGGGTGTGGCCGCCTCGTGGCCCCACTTCGTCTCCTCTTCGGTCTTCTGGAAGCTTCGTGGCAAAATAGGACCCTGGGCGTTGATTTCGTCCAATTCCGAGAATATTTCGTTACTAGGATTTACGAAACCAAAAACAGCAGAAATGACGAATCGGCACTTCGGCATCTTGTTAATAGGTTAGTTCCAGAAAATGCACGAATATGACATAAAGTGTGCATAAAACATGTAGATATCATCAATAATGTGGCATGGAACACAAGAAATTATCGATACGTCGGAGACGTATCAGTGGACACAAATGGCATAGTTTTGGCTCAAGGATTTGGATGCACGAGAAGTATTCCCTCTCAGTACAAGGCTCAGGCTAGCAAGGTTGTTTGAAGCAAACACAAGTATGAACTGGTAGAGCAAAACTTACATAAGAACATATTGCAAGCATTATAAGACTCTACACTGTCTTCCTTGTTGTTCAAACACCTCACCAAAAAATATCTAGACTTTAGAGAGACCAATCATGCAAACCAAATGTCAACAAGCTCTATGGTAGTTCTTCATTAATAGGTACAAAGTACATGATGCAAGAGCTTAAACATGATCTATTGAGCAAAACAATTGCCAAGTATCAAATTATTCAAGACAATATACCAATTACCACATGAAGCATTTTCTGTTTCCAACCAAATAACAATGAACGAAGCAGTTTCAACCTTCACCATGAACATTAAAAGTAAAGCTAAGAACACCAGTGTTCATATGAACAAGCGGAGCGTGTCTCTCTCCCACACAAAGAATGCTAGGATCCGATTTTATTCAAACACAAACAAAAATGAAAACATACAGACGCTTCAAGTAAAGCACATAAGATGTGACAGAATAAAAATATAGTTTCACTAGAGGTGACCTGATAAGTTGTCGATGAAGAAGGGGATGCCTTGGGCATCCCCAAGCTTAGATGATTGAGTCTTCTTGAAATATGCAGGGATGAACAACGGGGGCATCCCCAAGCTTAGACTTTTCACTCTTCTTGATCATATTGTATCATCTTCCTCTCTTGATCCTTGAAAACTTCCTCCACACCAAACTCGAAACAAACTCATTAGAGGGTTAGTGCATAATCAAAAATTCACATATTCAGAGGTGAAATAATCATTCTTAACACTTCCGGACATTGCACAAAGCTACTGAAAGTTAATGGAACAAAGAAATCCATCCAACATAGCAAAAGAGGCAATGCAAAATAAAAGGCAGAATCTGTCAAAACAGAACAGTCCGTAAAGACGAATTTTTTAGAGGCACTTAACTTGCTCAGATGAAAATACTCAAATTGAATGAAAGTTGCGTAAATATCTGAGGATCACACACGTAAATTGGCAGATTTTTCTGAGTTACCTACAGAGAGGGCTACTCAAATTCGTGACAGCAAGAAATCTGTTTCTGCGCAGTAATCCAATTCTAGTATCAACCTTACTATCAAAGAGTTTACTTGGCACAACAATGCAATAAAATAAAGATAAGGAGAGGTTGCTACAGTAATAACAACTTCCAAGACTCAAATATAAAACAAAAGTGCAGAAGTAAAATAATGGGTTGTCTCCCATAAGCGCTTTTCTTTAATGCCTTTCAGCTAGGCACAGAAAGTGTGAATCAAGTATTATCAAGAGACGAAGCATCAACATCATAATTTGTTCTAATGATAGAATCAAAAGGTAAATTCATTCTCTTTCTAGGGAAGTGTTCCATACCTTTCTTGAGAGGAAATTGATACTTAATATTCCCTTCCTTCATATCAATAATAGCACCAACAGTTCGAAGAAAAGGTCATTCCAAAATAATGGGACAAGATGCATTGCATTCAATATCCAAGACAACAAAATCAACGGGGACAAGTTTATTGTTAACCGTATTGCGAACATTATCAATCATCCCCAAAGTTTTCTTTGTAGAACTATCAGCGAGATTAACATCCAAATAATAATTTTTCAATGGTGGCAAGTCAAGCATATTATAGAGTTTCTTAGGCATAACAGAAATACTTGCACCAGGATCACATAAAGCATTACAATCAAAATCATTGACCTTCATCTTAATGATGGGCTCCCAACCATCTTCTAACTTCCTAGGAATAGAAGTTTCAAGTTTTAGTTTCTCTTCTCTAGCTTTTATGAGAGCATTTGTAATATGTCTTGTAAAGGCCAAATTTATAGCACTAGCATTGGGACTTCTAGCAAGTTTTTGTAAGAACTTTATAACTTCAGAGATGTGACAATCATAAAAATCTAAACCATTACGATCTAAAGCAATGGGATCATTGTCCCCAATATTTTGAAAAATTTCAGCAGTTTTATCACAAGCAGTTTTAGCAGTTTCAGGCAGTTTTGCACGCTTTGCATTAGGAGTAGAAACATTGCCAACACCAATTATTTTACCATTAATAGTAGGAGGTTTAGCAACATGTGAAGCATCAACATTACTAGTGGTGGTAATAGTCCAAACTTTAGCTACATTATTCTCTTTAGCAAATTTTTCTTCTCTTTCCCACCTAGCATGCAATTCAACCATCAATCTAATATTTTCATTAATTCGAACTTGGATAGCGTTTGCTGTAGCAAATGACTTAATATCTTTAGTTTCATTAGGCATAACTTTCAATTTTAAAAGATCGACATCAGCAGCAAGACTATCAACCTTAGAAGCAAGAACATCAATTTTACCAAGCTTTTCTTCAACACATTTGTTAAAAGTAGTTTGTGTGCTAATAAATTCTTTAAGCATGGCTTCAAGACCAGGGGGTACGCTCCTATTATTATTGTAAGAATTACCATAAGAATTACCATAACCATTACTATTATTAGAAGGGTATGGCCTATAGTTGTTACCAGAATTATTCCTATAAGCATTGTTGTTGAAATTATTATTTTTAATGAAGTTCACATCAACATGCTCTTCTTGAGCAACCAATGAAGCTAAAGGAACATTATTAGGATCAACATTAGATCTACCATTAGCAAGCATAGACATAATAACATCAATCTTATCACTCAAGGAGGAGGTTTCTTCAACAGAATTTACCTTCTTACCTTGTGGAGCCCTTTCAGTGTGCCATTCAGAGTAATTTATCATCATATCATCAAGAAGCTTTGTTGCAGAACCCAAAGTGATGGACATAAAAGTACCTCCAGCAGCTGAATCCAATAGGTTTCGCGAAGAAAAATTCAATCCTGCATAAAAGGTTTGGATGATCATCCAAGTAGTCAGTCCATGAGTAGGGCAATTCTTGACCAAAGATTTCATTCTTTCCCATGCTTGGGCAACATGCTCATTATCCAATTTCTTAAAATTCATTATGCTACTTCTCAAAGATATAATTTTAGCAGGAGGATAATATCTACCAATGAAAGCATCTTTACATTTAGTCCATGAATCAATACTATTCTTAGGCAAAGATAGCAACCAATCTTTAGCTCTTCCTCTTAAGGAGAAAGGAAACAATTTCAGTTTTATAATGTCACCATCTACATCCTTATACTTTTGCATTTCACAAAATTCAACAAAATTATTAAGATGGGCAGCAGCATCATCAGAACTAACACCAGAAAATTGCTCTCTCATACCAAGATTTAGTAAAGCAGGTTTAATTTCATAAAATTCTGCTGTAGTAGCAGGTGAAGCAATAGGTGTGCATATGAAATCATTATTATTTGTGCTAGTGAAGTCACACAACTTAGTATTCTCAGGAGTACCCATTTTAGCAGTAGTAAATAAAGCAAACTAAATAAATTAGATGCAAGTAACTATTTTTTGTATTTTTAATATGGAGAACGCAAACAAGACAATAAATAAAATAAAGAAAATAACTAATTTTTTTGTATTTTTTATATAGAAAGCAAACAAAGCAGTAAATAAAGTAAAGTAAAGCAAGACAAAAACAAAGTAAGGAGATTGGATGTGGGAGACTCCCCTTGCAGCGTGTCTTGATCTCCCCGGCAACGGCGCCAGAAAAAGAGCTTGATAACGCGTGAAGCACACGTCCGTTGGGAATCACAAGAGGAAGGTGTGATGCGTACAGCAACAAGTTTTCCCTCAGTAAGAAACCAAGGTTATCGAACCAGTAGGAGTCATAGGCCACGTGAAGGTTGTTGGTGGAGGAGTGTAGTGCGGCGCAACACCAGGGATTCCGACGCCAACGTGGAACCTGCACAACACAATCAAAATACTTTGCCCCAACTTAACAGTGAGGTTGTCAATCTCACCGGCTTGCTATAAACAAAGGATTAAATGTATGGTGTGGAAGATGATGTTTGTTTGCGAAGAACAGTAGAGAACAATGATTGCAGTAGATTGTATTCAGATGTAAAAGAATGGACCGGGGTCCATGATACGTCTCCAACGTATCGATAATTTCTTATGTTCCATGCCACATTATTGATGTTATCTACATGTTTTATGCACACTTTATGTCATATTCGTGCATTTTCTGGAACTAACCTATTAACAAGATGCCGAAGTGCCAGTTGTTGTTTTCTGCTGTTTTTGGTTTCAGAAATCCTAGTAACGAAATATTCTCGGAATTGGACGAAATCAACGCCCAGGGTCCTATTTTGCCACGAAGCTTCCAGAAGTCCGAAGAGGAGTCGAAAAGGGGCCACGAGGGGCCACACCCTAGGGCGGCGCGGCCCCCTTGGCCGCGCGGCCCTGTGGTGTGGGGCCCCCGTGCCGCCTCTTGACCTGCCCTTCCGCCTACAAATAGCCTCCGTGACGAAACCCCCGCACCGAGAGCCACGATACGGAAAACCTTACCGAGACGCCGCCGCCGCCGATCCCATCTCGGGGGATCCGAGAGATCGCCTCCGGCACCCTGCCGGAGAGGGGATTCATCTCCCGGAGGACTCTATGCCGCCATGGTCGCCTCCGGAGTGATGTGTGAGTAGTCTACCCCTGGACTATGGGTCCATAGCAGTAGCTAGATGGTTGTCTTCTCCCCATTGTGCTTCATTGTCGGATCTTGTGAGCTGCCTATCATGATCAAGATCATCTATCTGTAATTCTATATGTTGCGTTTGTTGGGATCCGATGAATACATAATACTTGTTATGTTGATTATCAAAGTTATATCTATGTGTTGTTTATGATCTTGCATGCTCTCCGTTACTAGTAGATGCTCTGGCAAAGTAGATGCTTGTAACTCCAAGAGGGAGTATTTATGCTCGATAGTGGGTTCATGCCTGCATTGACACCTGGGACAGAGTGACGAAAGTTCTAAGGTTGTGTTGTGCTTGTTGCCACTAGGGATAAAACATTGATGCTATGTCTAAGGATGTAGTTGTTGATTACATTACGCACCATACTTAATGCAATTGTCTCGTTGCTTTGCAACTTAATACTGGAGGGGGTTCGGATGATAACCTGAAGGTGGACTTTTTAGGCATAGATGCAGTTGGATGGCGGTCTATGTACTTTGTCGTAATGCCCAATTAAATATCACTATACTCATCATGATATGTATGTGCATGGTCATGCCCTCTTTATTTGTCAATTGCCCAACTGTAATTTGTTCACCCAACATGCTGTTTATCTTATGGGAGAGACACCTCTAGTGAACTGTGGACCCCGGTCCAATTCTCTTTACTCGAAATACAATCTATCGCAATACTTGTTCTACTTGTTTTCCGCAAACAATCATCTTCCACACAATACGGTTAATCCTTTGTTACAGCAAGCCGGTGAGATTGACAACCTCACTGTTTCGTTGGGGCAAAGTACTTTGGTTGTGTTGTGCAAGTTCCACGTTGGCGCCGGAATCTCTGGTGTTGCGCCGCACTACATCCCGCCGACATCAACCTTCAACGTGCTTCTTGGCTCCTACTGGTTCGATAACCTTGGTTTCATACTGATGGAAACTTGCCGCTGTACGCATCGCACCTTCCTCTTGGGGTTCCCAACGGACGCGTGTTGAACGGAAAGACAATACGTCATCTACGCGTATCAAGCAGCTTTTTCTGGCGCCGTTGCCGGGGAGATCAAGACACGCTGCAAGGGGAGTCTCCACTTCTCAATCTCTTTACTTTGTTTTTGTCTTGCTTAGTTTTATTTACTACTTTGTTTGCTGCACAAAATCAAAATACAAAAAAATTAGTTGCTAGTTTTACTTTATTTGCTATCTTGTTTGCTATATCAAAAACACAAAAAAATTAGTTTACTTGCATTTACTTTATCTAGTTTGCTTTATTTACTGTTGCTAAAATGAGTAATCCTGAAGTTGAAGTTCGTACGTTTAAGCAACAAGGGGGAGAATGTTTAAGAGATGCTTGGTATAGAATTAGTGATGCCCATAATAGGTGCACTAAGAAACACTCCACCACTATCTTACTCAGGAATTTTTATGTTGGTATCTCTAGCTGGAATAGGTATGTTCTTGATAGTCTCGCAAAAGGTAACTTCCTAAGTACTCCTGCATTAGAAGCTAGTTGCATTATTGAGAGTCTATTTGGAATACCTCCTGTTGATGAAGTTAAAACCAAAATCTCTCTTGAAGATATTATGAAAAAATTGGAAACCATAGAGAAAAATTTCCCAAGTATTGAAGCTAAATTGGAAATATTATTTGATAAAACTGATGAACTTGATAAATCCTTAGGAGAAATTGATGAAAGAATTAGTGTCCTAGGAACTTGTGTTATCCATGATGATCAAAGCAATAGGATTGATGAACTTGAAAAAGCTATGGGAACCTTGGGTTCAACATTTTCTTCTCTTAAATATAAGGAGAAAGCTTATGTGGGTAAGGAGCAAAAGTTTATGTATGTCTCTAAAGTGCCTAAGCCAAAGAAGTATTATTATAGGCCTAAAATTGACAAAGCCCTTAGTGCCACTACAGATGGGGGAGCTCATAATAACGATGCACCACCCCTCGATAATACTTGATACACACTTTCTGCGCCTAGCTGAAAGGCGTTAAAGAAAAGCGCTTATGGGAGACAACCCATGTTTTTACCTACAGTACTTTGTTTTTATTTTGTGTCTTGGAAGTTGTTTACTACTGTAGCAACCTCTCCTTATCTTAGTTTAGTGTTTTGTTGTGCCAAGTTAAGCCGTTGATAGAAAAGTCAATACTAGATTTGGATTACTGCGCAGAAACTGTTTTCTTTGCTGTCACGAATCTGGGCAAAATTATCTGTAGGTAACTCAGAAAATTATGCCAATTTACGTGAGTGATCCTCAGATATGTACGCAACTTTCATTCAATTTGAGCATTTTCATTTGAGCAAGTATGGTGCCATTTTAAAATTCGTCAATACGAACTGTTCTGTTTTGACAGATTCTGCCTTTTATTTCGCATTGCCTCTTTTGCTATGTTGGATGAATTTCTTTGATCCACTAATGTCCAGTAGCTTTATGCAATGTCCAGAAGTGTTAAGAATGATTGTGTCACCTCTGAATATGTTAATTTTTATTGTGCACTAACCCTCTAATGAGTTGTTTCGAGTTTGGTGTGGAGGAAGTTTTCAAGGATCAAGAGAGGAGTATGATGCAACATGATCAAGGAGAGTGAAAGCTCTAAGCTTGGGGATGCCCCGGTGGTTCACCCCTACATATATCAAGAAGACTCAAGCTGTCTAAGCTTGGGGATGCCCAAGGCATCCCCTTCTTCATTGACAACATTATCAGGTTCCTCCCCTGAAACTATATTTTTATTCCGTCACATCTTATGTGCTTTGCTTGGAGCGTCGGTTTGTTTTTGTTTTTTTTGTTTTGTTTGAATAAAATGGATCCTAGAATTCACTTTATGGGAGAGAGACACGCTCCGCTGTAGCATATGGACAAGTATGTCCTTAGTTTCTACTCATAGTATTCATGGCGAAGTTTCTTCTTCGTTAAATTGTTATATGGTTGGAATTGGAAAATGATACATGTAGTAATTGCTATAAATGTCTTGGGTAATGTGATACTTGGCAATTGATGTGCTCATGTTTAAGCTCTTGCATCATATGCTTTGCACCCATTAATGAAGAAATACATAGAGCATGCTAAAATTTGGTTTGCATATTTGGTTTCTCTAAGGTCTAGATAATTTCTAGTATTGAGTTTGAACAACAAGGAAGACGGTGTAGAGTCTTATAATGTTTACAATATGTCTTTTATGTGAGTTTTGCTGCACCGGTTCATCCTTGTGTTTGTTTCAAATAAACCTTGCTAGCCTAAACCTTGTATCGAGAGGGAATACTTCTCATGCATCCAAAATACTTGAGCCAACCACTATGCCATTTGTGTCCACCATACCTACCTACTACATGGTATTTTCCGCCATTCCAAAGTAAATTGCTTGAGTGCTACCCTTAAAATTCCATCATTCACCTTTGCAATATATAGCTCATGGGACAAATAGCTTAAAAACTATTGTGGTATTGAATATGTAATTATGCACTTTATCTCTTATTAAGTTGCTTGTTGTGCGATAACCATGTTCACTGGGGACGCCATCAACTATTCATTGTTGAATTTCATGTGAGTTGCTATGCATGTTCGTCTTGTCCGAAGTAAGAGCGATCTACCACCTTATGGTTAAGCATGCATATTGTTAGAGAAGAACATTGGGCCGCTAACTAAAGCCATGATCCATGGTGGAAGTTTCAGTTTTGGACATATATCCTCAATCTCAAATGAGAAAATTATTAATTGTTGTTACATGCTTATGCATAAAAGAGGAGTCCATTATCTCGTTGTCTATGTTGTCCCGGTATGGATGTCTAAGTTTAAGAATAATCAATAGCGAGAAATCCAATGCGAGCTTTCTCCTTAGACCTTTGTACAGGCGGCATAGAGGTACCCCATTGTGACACTTGGTCAAAACATGTGCATTGTGATGATCCGGTAGTCCAAGCTAATTAGGACAAGGTGCGGACACTATTAGTATACTATGCATGAGGCTTGCAACTTGTAAGATATAATTTACATGATACATATGCTTTATTACTACCGTTGACAAAATTGTTTCATGTTTCCAAAATCAAAGCTCTAGCACAAATATAGCAATCGATGCTTTTCCTCTATGGAGGACCATTCTTTTACTTTTATGTTGAGTCAGTTCACCTATTTCTCTCCACCTCAAGAAGCAAACACTTGTGTGAACTGTGCATTGATTCCTACATACTTGCATATTGCACTTATTATATTACTCTATGTTGACAATATCCATGAGATATACATGTTACAAGTTGAAAGCAACCGCTGAAACTTAATCTTCTTTTGTGTTGCTTCAACACCTTTACTTTGAATTATTGCTTTATGAGTTAACTCTTATGCAAGACTTATTGATGCTTGTCTTGAAGTGCTATTCATGAAAAGTCTTTGCTATATGATTCACTTGTTTACCCATGTCATATACATTGTTTTGATCGCTGCATTCACTACATATGCTTTACAAATAGTATGATCAAGATTATGATGGCATGTCACTCCGTAAATTATCCGTGTTATCGTTTTACCTGCTCGGGACGAGCGTAACTAAGCTTGGGGATGCTGATACGTCTCCAACGTATCGATAATTTCTTATGTTCCATGCCACATTATTGATGTTATCTACATGTTTTATGCACACTTTATGTCATATTCGTGCATTTTCGGAACTAACCTATTAACAAGATGCCGAAGTGCCGCTGCTTGTTTTCTGCTGTTTTTGGTTTCGAAATCCTAGTAACGAAATATTCTCGGAATTGGACGAAATCAACGCCCGTGGTCCTATTTTGCCACGAAGCTTCCGGAAGTCCGAAGAGGAGTCGAAGAGGGGCCACGAGGGGCCACACCCTAGGGCGGCGCGGCCCCCTTGGCCGCGCGGCCCTGTGGTGTGGGGGCCCCGTGCCGCCTCTTGACCTGCCCTTCCGCCTACAAATAGCCTCCGTGACGAAACCCCCGAGCACCGAGAGCCACGATACGGAAAACCCTACCGAGACGCCGCCGCCGCCGATCCCATCTCGGGGATCCAGAGATCGCCTCCGGCACCTTGCCGGAGAGGGGATTCATCTCCCGGAGGACTCTACGCCGCCATGGTCGCCTCCGGAGTGATGTGTGAGTAGTCTACCCCTGGACTATGGGTACATAGCAGTAGCTAGATGGTTGTCTTCTCCCCATTGTGCTTCATTGTCGGATCTTGTGAGCTGCCTATCATGATCAAGATCATCTATCTGTAATTCTATATGTTGCGTTTGTTGGGATCCGATGAATAGAGAATACTTGTTATGTTGATTATCAAAGTTATATCTATGTGTTGTTTATGATCTTGCATGCTCTCCGTTACTAGTAGATGCTCCGGCCAAGTAGATGCTTGTAACTCCAAGAGGGAGTATTTATGCTCGATAGTGGGTTCATGCCCGCATTGACACCGGGACAGATGACGTAAAGTTCTAAGGTTGTGTTGTGCTTGTTGCCACTAGGGATAAAACATTGATGTTATGTCTAAGGATGTAGTTGTTGATTACATTACGCACCATACTTAATGCAATTGTCCGTTGCTTTGCAACTTAATACCGGAGGGGTTCGGATGATAACCTGAAGGTGGACTTTTTAGGCATAGATGCAGTTGGATGGCGGTCTATGTACTTTGTCGTAATGCCCAATTAAATCTCACTATACTCATCATGATATGTATGTGCATGGTCATGCCCTCTTTATTTGTCAATTGCCCAACCGTAATTTGTTCACCCAACATGCTTGTTTATCTTATGGGAGAGACACCTCTAGTGAACTCGTGGACCCCGGTCCAATTCTCTTTACTCGAAATACAATCTACTCGCAATACTTGTTCTACTGTTTTCTGCAAACAATCATCTTCCACACAATACGGTTAATCCTTTGTTACAAGCAAGCCGGTGAGATTGACAACCTCACTCGTTTCGTTGGGGCAAAGTACTTTGGTTGTGTTGTGCAAGTTCCACGTTGGCGCCGGAATCTCTGGTGTTGCGCCGCACTACATCCCGCCGACATCAACCTTCAACGTGCTTCTTGGCTCCTACTGGTTCGATAACCTTGGTTTCATACTGAGGGAAACTTGCCGCTGTACGCATCGCACCTTCCTCTTGGGGTTCCCAACGGACGCGTGTTGAACGGAAAGACAATACGTCATCTACACGTATCAGTCCACAGTTCACTAGTGGTGTCTCACCAATAAGAAATAGCATGTTGGGTGAACAAATTACAGTTGGGAAATTGACAAATAGAGAGGGCATAACAATGCACATACATATCATGATGACTAATATGAGATTTATTTAGGGCATTACGACAAAGAACATAGACCGCTATCCAGCATGCATCTATGCCTAAAAAGTCCACCTTCGGGTTAGCATCCGCACCCCTTCCAGTATTAAGTTGCAAGCAATAGACAATTGCATTAAGTATGGTGCGTAATGTAATCAACACAAATATCCTTAGACAAAGCATTGATGTTTTATCCCTAGTGGCAACAAGCACATCCACAACCTTAGAACTTTCTGTCATCGACCTGCATTCAATGGAGGCATGAACCCACTATCAAGCATAAATACTCCCTCTTGGAGTCACACGTATCAACTTGGCCAGAGCCTCAACTAGCAACGGAGAGCATGAAAGATCATAAACAACACATATATGATAGATTGATAATCAACTTGACATAGTATTCCATATTCATCGGATCCCAACAAATACAACATGTAGCATTACAAATAGATGATCTTGATCATGATAGGCAGCTCACAAGATCTAAACATGATAGCACATGAGGAGAAGACAACCATCTAGCTACTGCTATGGACCCATAGTTCATGGATGAACTACTCACACATCAGTCCGGTGGCGATCATGGTGATGTAGAGTCCTCCGGGTGATGATTCCCCTCTCCGGCAGGGTGCCGGAGGCGATCTCCTAAATCCCCCGAGATGGGATTGACGGCGGCGGCGTCTCAGTATGTTTTCTCGTATCGTGGCTCTCGGTAATTGGGTTTTCGCGACAGAGAGTTTAAGTAGGCGGAAGGGCAGAGTCGGAGGCGGCACAGGGGCCCCACATCATAGGTCGGAGCAGGCCCCTCCTTGGCCGCGCCGCCCTATGGTTTGGGCGCCTCGTGGCCCCACTTCGTATCCTCTTCGGTCTTCTGGAAGCTCCGTGGAAAAATAAGACCCTGGGCTTTCGTTTCATCCAATTCCGAGAATATTTCCTTTGTAGGATTTTTAAAACCAAAAACAGCACAAAACAGGAACTGGCGCTTCGGCATCTTGTCAATAGGTTAGTGCCGGAAAATGCGTAATAATGACATAAAGTGTGTATAAAACATGTGAGTATTGTCATAAAACTAGCATGGAACATAAGAAATTATTGATACGTTTGAGACGTATCACTGCGGTCGCCTCATCCATGTAACGGTTCTCCCACTCCACATGCGGTTGCTCGCGCCGCCTCGTCACCACAACACTCATGGGATGCGTGTAAACGCGCGACCTCGGACGATATCTCAGCGGCCCGCATGACCGCTCTACACTCATAATGGGCCTATGTCGTCGCTGCCATGGCCTAACGGCAATCGGCTTCCTACATGATGGTCTTGAACGACGTGACCAGCTGATGAATGTAAAATGGCATGCATTAATTTTTTAGTTTGTTGACAAATATTTTCACATATTTGCAACATATATATGATGTTATATCTATATTTTATATTGATTTTTAGGGATTTAGAAATGATCTCCTTTATTTGGATTATAACTCTGCATGACAGGGATCTTGTTTTGTGTTTTTTTTAACTTTCAGGTACCTTAACAAAGTCAAATTGAGCTACAATTTCGGGAATGTCAATATTTCATCAAGAGAAGCATCTGGAGTGGTTGGACCTCACGAGATGGGCCAGGAGGGCCAAAAGAGGTCTGGTGGCGCCGCCAGGCAGGGAGGGCATGCCACCACCCCACATTTGCTCCTCGGTCATCTGATTCTCTTGATTCTTTCGCCCACAAACTTCTCTTGACCTAAAAAATACCGTATATAAAGGACTTCCCGATGCTTACTCGAGGAGAGCATAGCGGAAACCGATAAATACCGAAACAGAGTCAGAACCAACGAAGATTGGAGGGGGAAACTCCACCGGAGCCGCTGTCAGAGCGATCTCCACCTTCTCCAACATCTCCACCGTCATCACCATGATGAAGAGGGAGTAGTCCACCTCTGGGCTAAGGGTTTGTGCTAGTATCTCTCTCTCTCGTTCTTCATAGATTGTAGTACCATATGAGCTTCCCAACATGATTATTGTCATATATGTAATTCCTATGTGGTGGATCTTTATTCTATGATATTGATGTATGAGATTGGAACCTATTATGTGTAAAATGTATTGATAGATGCATATCATGTACACTGTTCTTAAGTGCGTGTTCTGATCCAACTTGTATGCAATAACATGTGTGGGGAGAAGTGTGTATTAGGTGGAGTAGCATGTGGTAGTAATTGAATAGTGATAACAAACTCATGATCTACTATGGTATTTAACTTTTTTTTGCTGCCTCACTAGGGAAATAGTGAATACATGTGCTATGTTTATCATGTGACATTGTGATAATTTTGTTTGTTCAAGGTAGACTATTTGATATTCAAACATTATGTCATATTACTTAAGGATGTACTCTGTTGATTCTTAATTCAAGGTTGTCTGGAGCTTTTCCTTTCATGACGATTATAAGAGAAATGTGTTGTACCATCTCTATGTTAGGACGTAATACCCATATGAATGCTTACCAAACAGATGTTGAAGTTCCACCAATATTATGCATTAATGAATTGTTAGTGTCCACTACAACTTAAAAAAAGAGTAGACATTAACCCGGTCCATTTTAAATCACTAGAAACACTTTTCGAACACATTTAGCTTACTTTATATTTTCTACTACTATTTATCTAAAAATATTAAAAATACTTTCTTCACATACACACACAAAACCTACGAGAAGCCTTTACTTGTTTTTATTTAGTTTACTTAAGTTGCTTAATTTACTTTACTTTATTTCTTACTTGTATTTCCTATTACTAATACGAAACCTTGTGCTTGACAACCACACGGTAGAGTCGGGGACACAAGGCAAGAAATTTATTTTGCACGTTGCTTGAAGAGGAGAGGAAAATTCAGCTTCTAAGCCAATTTCCGAGAGTTTGATATAAACCCTCAAGTTCCCCTTGTGGGAAAAATATGCTTTCTACAACACTCTGCACTTGGAGTCCTGACGAATTGGTACACACAGATTGTTGCCATCGGCGGCAGCCACTGCTCGCCGGTTACATCCATTCTAATCGTCGTCGCCGAAGTCGTCGAGGTTGTTGTCGACATCATCGCTGAGGGCGTCGAGATCGACGTGGTTGGCATCCATGGGCGTCGGTGGCTACGCCCACATCGACACGAGGCGCACGACCTCTTGCGACCACCGCAACTGCAGCCGCGCGTCAGTGAGCCTGGACTCCGCCTCCACTAGGCCCACCTTGGCCTCCGCCCCTGCAAACGGTTGCCTCGGCCATGTTTGGGCCCAACACCGCCGCCTCACGGAGCAGCGACTGTGGAGCCTTGAACTTAATAGCCCGAAACAACCTAGTATGCGTACACATTCACGATCCCATGATCAGTGTGTCATGAACATATAACCAAACTGGTACCTAATTATACATCCATTACATACCGAATAAAATTCTCACATAACAACCACAAGGGCAGTAGATCAACTTCTGCAGCGAGAATACTTTAGATAAAAGCATCGTGAATCCAAAGTCACCCCTTAAACCTGTTGGAGATTGACTGGGAGAGTGTCCTAGTTCGCATCTTCGGGTTCATACTCCTCTGCATAGTCTGGGACAACATTGTCAATGATGACGTGAATGTACTCACAAACCACCTTAGAATAAATAAAAATGATATGAAATATGGTTTTATTGATAAAAACAATAGTTTCCCTTGTTGATATAGAAGCTTTAGATCTTTATTGAAGAGTTTTTGATAGCAAGATTTTATTTTCAAGACTAATAGGTAAGGATAACCCAATTTCCTTTTCGGTCACCTTAGTATGACCAAAAATATTTTCATATTTTTTTTGTACCATCATGGTACTATTTAACATCCCAGGATTGTAGGCTATTAATAGAGAGGATACAAATGTGTGCATTTCATTCATACATAGAAAATCTTGGAAATTTTCGCACTTTTAGATAAAACTTATCAAATAATTGAAGTTTCACTTGAGTTAATGAAATTTAAGTAGATCATCAAGTCAAGCGCGATAAACTTCAATATAACCTTTTCTAGGACTAATTTTTTGGGTGGGGATGATTTGATCTATTGGGTATGTCAAAATTTAGACAACACTAATACAACATCGCACTACTTATGGATCAATACAAATCTTCCAGATATCATACCATGGTATTCCTTGCAACAACTCCTTGCTACCAATCAAGTGATGAACAAATAAGAAGACATATACTAACCAAATCCTAATCCATCTATTTTTCATGTCTTCATTCAATATCTATTCTTACCATAATCATAATGGTATTTCTTAAATTTAATTCTTGAATTCATGTCAGGGAAATCAACACAAGTATTATCAGGAAGTCTTGATCTATTCTAGTCAGCCCTGGCCCAAATATAGCTATATCAAACCCTAGAGAGAAGAGAGATCTATCCATCTGCTCATATGATATCATCATCTCTTGAGTTATAATCCTAGGATATAATCCAATTCATTGATAAGTTGGAGAGGTTAACTACATCCTAAATTATCTATAACAATTATCTTGACCTTAATATATACATATGCCACCATGAGATAAGAACAATTCCTATCCTAATGACTAACATGGATGTATAAAGAAGTAATACAAAGTTCTCTTAGACAAGAGATATGCTAGGAGAATAGGGTAGTACCCCTCCGTCCCAAAATGTAAGGCACCTAAGGATTAGTCAAAAATCAACATTTTTAAGTTTGACTAAGTTTATACACAAAAATATGAATATTTACAATACCGAATCAACATCAATAGATTCACCATAAATTTTATTTTCTTAATAAGTCCATTTGATATTGTAGTTGCAGTTATTTATTTTCTAAATATTTGGTCAAAGTTAGTAAAGTTTGACTTTTAACCAATTCTTAGACGCCTTACATTTTGGACATTTTGGGATGGAGGGAGTACAAGTTATGCCTAGGTTAACTTGACCTTGCCTAGCCAAGTGGAACCTAAGCCTATATAACTAAAGAGATTATAAGCATATTGAAAACCCTAATATTAATCATGCCTCTACAAGTGAGTACAAGTTAAGTGTTACACTCTAGGATTGAGCAAGCACTTCATTTTGGAGGTGAGAACCATACTTCATTAGTGATACCTCACTACAAAAAAAACGTTATCTACCATTGTCGAAAGTCATTACCTAAGGGATGTTTTTTGTTGTTAATGAGTCATAGTCGACAAAACAATCTATGTGGTGCATATCGCGTCGCCAAAGGATCTACCACAAAAAAAAATTGTTCT
Source organism: Lolium rigidum (assembly GCF_022539505.1). Classification (NCBI taxonomy): domain Eukaryota; kingdom Viridiplantae; phylum Streptophyta; class Magnoliopsida; order Poales; family Poaceae; genus Lolium; species Lolium rigidum. The sequence continues at coordinate 280,530,904 of NC_061511.1, read as the reverse complement.
GTGGAGGATGACGGGCCTTTAGCCACAAAAATTCGGACCGTGGCAGAAGATTTTTCAAGAGGCCGTTGACTGTTGACGTCGTGCTAGATAACACGTGACAAATGCCGTTAGCTGGCCGGTAACGCCATTAACTGGGTGAAAAATCCGTGGTAGATTACATGCCCACACAAGGACTGCTATGACTTAAGAATGCCAACCCAACATAGATAACTAGGTTAGCTCACTTAAGTTCGCAGGCCAGGCCAACTGACTTTGTTTAACTTCTCAAGCTCAAATGGGCCGACCCACTTAGTACGCGGGTCAGGCCAAATGACTTAGTTTGACCGGTCAAGATGTAAATGGGCTAGCCTAGTTAGTGTGTGGTCGGCCCAGCTTACTTGGTTTGATTGGTAAATTTGTTGACTAGGTTGGTCTGTTTCTCTTGGATTGTGGCCTAGTTAATTTGGTGGGCAGATTCGGTAAATTTATGGGCTGGCCCATTAAGTTTTAGTGGGTAGGCTCATTTAAGCCGAATAGGCCAGTGAATGTACAAGTATGTCGCCTAGAAGGGGGTGAATAGGCGGGTTGTAAAAACTTCTACTTGAAGGCTTAACAATGCGGAATAAAGCTAAGGTTTACTTGTTAAGCACAAAGCCTATCAACTAGGGTTTGTCTATGTGCACCAACAACCTATGCTAAGCATGATGAGCAACAAGGTGGTATAAAACTAGATATAGAACATCAAGCACGAAGGCTATCACAATGTAAAGCGTATGGGTAAATAAGCTCGGGTTGAGAAGTAACCGGTGCACGAGGAGACGATGATATATCCCGAAGTTCACACCCTTGGGTGCTACGTCTCCGTTGTAGCGGTGTGGAGGCACGAGACACTCCAATGAGCCGCTAGCTCCATTGTATCAAGCTTGAGGCAAACTCCACAACACCGGAGGCTCTCAAGTAGAAGTCCACAAAGGATACAATGCGCCACACACGGCTACAAGGCCACAAAAGCTCCAACACCACAAAGGCTACCACGCCAAAAAGGCGACAAGGCCACAAAGGCTACAAGACCACGGAGGATACCATGCCACAAAGGTGACAAGGCCACGAAAGCAACAACACCTCTAAGGTCAACAGGCCCTCTAAGGTTCCAAGAAACCTAGAGGGAACTCACACGAACTTACACGAGACCGAAACCCCGAACAGAAGCCAAACCGATGCACCTAATGCAATGGCTAAGAACACCACTAAGATGCCCAAGTTCTTCTCTCACAAATTCCAACAAAACTACAAAAGCTATTGGGGAAATAAGGGTGGAAGAACAAAATAGGAGGAGGAACACCAAATTACTCCAAGATCTAGAGCTAGCAAGACCCCCTCACAATGAGGGGATTCACTCGGTGACAGGGGCGGACCTAGAGTAAAACCAACCCGGTGTCCTCTTATGAGTCACACATGATTATCAGTTAGAGTTGGGGGTGTCATATGCCACAAACTCATAGAATTTAGCAAAGAAATGAAAGTTTACCCGGTGTCCTGTGACACCTGGTAGCACAACCTGGGTACGCCCCTGCTCGGTGAAGCACTAGATGTAAGGGTACATTGCCCCTATGTGTGGTTTTGGTAATTAATGACAACCCCTATGGACTAATGTTTTCATTGAGTTTATATGAAGGAATATTCCATAGGTACTACTTGCTCTCCATGTGTTGGATTCAAGTATGGATGCCATGAAGATAAAGGTATACCTTGTGTATTGGCATCAAGATCATCGGTATGAAGATATATATGTGATATGATCAAGAAGAAGAAACGAAGATGGAGTTCTTATGTGGAACTCAATATTAGCCATGCTCTATCTTATGTGAGTATGAGAAGATACAAGGTTGAGTTGGGCAAGTTCAAGATGAGCATCTCAAGTGAATCACATGCTTGAAGCTTGCCATCCATTTGGTGATAATGGACTAGTGAAGATGTGCATCAATGGAGCTTTCCCATCATAGTGTATGGGGGAGCATTTGTGAGTCTTCACGAAGCAACATTGGTCAAGTGAGGCATTCCAGCTTGAGTGAAGCTTGAAGAGTTATCATCAAGATCAAGCGGGATGCGCAAGGCAAAGGTATGGCCTTGCTAGGTTTTCCTTTTACCGGTCTCAAGGTGGATGTTGGGAGACCGGATTATAGGATAGATAGCCGCACTATTAAGAGGGGCTTTCGGTTGAGTAACTTGATCACATCGTCTTAGAGAGCTCAATCCTTTGCATACTTTGCATATCCTTATTGCTTCTTGGTGTTTCTCTATGTGAGGTTCTTGAGCTTGTTGCTAGCTTTACAACAAGCCCAAGTTCATCGAAAACGGAGTTCGCATGCATCTTCTATTGCGTTTTCGAGGTTGGGTGATTTTACCGGTTATTCATGATATAAGGTTCTACCCTTTTATATTCATGATAAAATCCCCTCCTACAGTTTCTTGAGTTTGCACTTTCTATTGGATAGCATTTGTTGTTATCTTTCCAACGAAATTAGTTTCATGTCAATCGGAGTTCGGGAGCAATAGTTATTAAAGAAAAGGTAAAAGAAGAAAAAGAAAAAGAAAAGAAAAAAGGGGGAAGGCTGCCGGTTGCCGCCCGGCCTGCCGGGCCGCACGCCGGCCCACCCGGTCCGCACCGGGCGCCAACCGGACCGGGCGGCCACCGGCCCACGCGCCGGCCAGCCCAGCTGCCCCTCCGGTCCAACCGGGTTTTAACCGGGCCGCCTCTCCATCCGGAGGCCCATGCGGCCTGCGCCCCCGTCGCGCCCCGCGCGGCCTGCCCTCCGCGCCGCCCGTGCGCTGCTGGGCCGCCGCCGCCCACGCGGCCTGGGCCGCCCCCCCGCGCGCCTGAGGCTTTCCCACCGCCCAGCGCGCCACCTGCCGCGCCCGGTTGCTGGGCCGGTCGGACCAGGCTGCCGACCGGGCTCCTCAGCGCCCAGGCCGGTCGGCCGGCCTGGCAACCGGCTGGGCTCTTTTTCAACTCGTTTTTTATCCGATTTTCACCCGGTTTTCTCCCCAACGGTTATTTTTCTCCTTAGACTATAAATAGCCCTTCTTCCACCTTGAGCAACAACTTCTTCTCCTTTCTCTCACCTCCATTGTTGCATTTGAAGAAGTTGATCTCTCCCTTGATTCCTCCAACCATTCTTGCTCATACTTGAGGATTTGAGAGAGGAGATCTAGATCTACACTTCCACCAAACCATTTCTTCTCTAAGTGAGGGAATCTCTTGGGATCTAGATCTTGGAGTCTTTGGTTGACTTTCCCCTTGTTCTTCCTCTCCAATCTCATCCTATCATTCGTTGCTTTGGTGGGATTTGAGTGTGAAGGACTTGAACACCTCCGGTGTTCTTGCTTTGCATCATTGCATAGTGTTGAGCTCTCCACCACGATTTGTTCGAGTGAGAGACCGTGAGCTTGTTACTCTTGGAGGGTGACCTCCTAGTTGGCTTGGTTGGTGTCCCGGTGATCTCTTCGTGGAAGATTGTGAAGGGGCCCGGGCTTCTCCTTCGTGGAGCTTGTGAAGTGGTTGTGGAGCTTGCCATCTCCGGAGCGGAGGAAAAGCTAACCATAAGGAAAGGGCCATTATCCTTCGTGGGTGTGGTTCGGAGAATAGGGTGACCCTTCGTGGCGCGGGGAATCCTTCGTGGGACCTCCACTCCTCCAAACGTGACGTACCTTGTTGCAAAGCAAGGGAACACGGGAATACATCCTCGTCTCCGCGTGCCTCGGTTATTTCTATACCCGAGCTCTCTTTCCTTGTGATAGCCATCGTGCTTGAAGTACATATATCTTGCTATCACTTGTGCTACATATATCTTGTGCCTATCTTGCTTAGCTGTAGTTGCTATTGTTATACTTAGTTGAGCTTAGCATATTTAGGGTTTGTGCTTGTAAACTAAACGATAGTTTAATTCCGCATTCTTACCAGACAAATCCGCAAGAGTTTGTAATCGCCTATTCACCCCCCCCCTCTAGGCGACATCTCGTTCTTTCAATTGGTATCAGAGCAAGGTCTCTCCTTGTTTAAGGCTTCACCGCCTTGAGAGTAAAGATGTCGGCTAGTATAGTGCACAATGACACAATTGTATTTAATGGCACAAATTATCTTTTGTGGCGAAATTGCTTGCTTTGCAATCTTCGGACCTTGTGTCCTCATATAGAGCAATTTCTAGATGTCGGTTTTTCTCCTCCGATGGATTCTCAAAATCTATCTTTAGAGGATGAGAAAAACTTACATCTTGAAGCTCAAGTATCTAATGAGCTTTTATTCTCCTTGAGACCCGATTTTCGTAGGTTCTTGACATATATAAAGCGAAAATCGTCTCATGAGATGTGGATCAAGCTTAAGAAAATGTTTGGTGGATCCACTTCTCAATTGGTCGGTGGTGACTCCAAGGAGCTTTCTTCCCCTTCACATCATGAAGAGCTCCAAGTTGCTTCCACCTCCGGCCGTGATGATATATCATCTACTTCCACTTCACCAACGTGTTGCAAGACACAAGGTAATGATATGGTGAGTGGTGAGGGAAATTGCAATGATGATATTGTGCTCAATAGTGATGACTCTTCATCTCTATCTCATTGCAATGTTTCCTCTTTGGACTTAAACACATCGAGCATTGAAAATAATCTACATGCTTGTGTTGATAGTCCATGCATATCATGTGTAAATTGCTTACATAGATCTCATGATGATATGCTTGCCATGTCTTGCTCCCATAATCAAGATGCCTCTATTTCCTCTAGTTGCTTGTTGACTAATAATGTAGAGGAAACCGAACACTCTATGGATCAAGACATGATTTCAAATGAGGATTCAAGAATATCTTCATCTTCATCCTCCGGTATTCACATGTGCCTTATGGCAAATGGATCAAAGGTATCTCCTACTTTGACTCCTAACACGACATCTAATGATGAGAATGATGATGATGATAATGATGAAGAGTATAATACCTTGGTGCATGATATGGCAATGGTTTATGCTTCTCTTCGTGGTAATAAAGAAGCTCGTGCTAATCTCGAACACTCTATGGATACCTTGTATAAATATAGGGAAACCATAGTGGAGTTGGAGTCCCATGTTGAAAATGGGGAAATGAGATTCACTCTCCTCAAGCATGAGCTAAAAGATGAGAAGCATACTAATTTTATGCTTACACAAAAAATTGAATCCTATATGCATGAAAATGAGAAAACTATTGTTGATGCTTGTGCTACTAATTCTACTTCTTGTGAAGCATCTATCTTAAAGTAGAATGTTGAGTTAAGGGCTCAACTTGAGTTGCTAACTAGCAATTATAGGGAATTGGAAGAAAGTCATAAAAAGCCCTCAGGCTCTCATGATGACCTTCTAATTTCCTATGATGGGCTAAAGTTAGCTCATGAGGCTAGTATCACTAAGGTAACATCTTGTGAGCCTCATATGGACATTAGCACAATCTCTACTACAAATGCTATATTGCCATGTGCTAGTCCTTGTAATCCATCTAGTCAAACTAGTGATACACCTTGTGTTGGATTACTCACTTTATCTTGTTGCTCTAACAATGAAGCTTCTACTTCCTCTAGTACTTGTATTTCTACTAACCATGTAGAGGAAATAAAAGAGCTCGAGGCCCAAGTCCTTTCTTTGAAGAAAGACTTGGAAAAGCGTCATGAAGGGAAATCCGCACTTGACAAGATGATAAGTGTGCAACAATCCCCCAATGACAAGAGTGGACTTGGATTCAACTCCAATAACAAGAACAAGTCCAAGAGCAAGAGCAACAAGAAGAAGGGCCAAGATAAAGTCAAGGATCCGGCCAAGTTGGTTTGCTTCAAGTGCAAGGTTGAAGGGCATCATGTTAGATCATGCCCATTGAAGAAGAAGAAGCACTTGAGTGAGAAACAACAAGGGAAACGGCCACAAGGCCAAGGTCAAGCTCATGCTCGACCTCAAGTTGAAGATAGGCCACCTCTCAAGAAGAATCAAGATATTGTTCCCCAAGAGAAGAAATCAATAAAGAAGAGAAAGGGGAACACTTGCTACTTATGTCGCGAGAAGGGGCACTTTGCTTCTTCTTGCTTAGGTGGTACCTTATCTAACCCTATAATTATTGATAATGATTATTCTCTAGGGAAGGATAAGGATGGCAATGTGTTTGCCAAGTTTGTTGGAACTCAAAGTGGTTTCAAGAAAAGAACCATTTGGGTTGCCAAGCCTATTGTGACTAACCTCTTAGGACCCAACTTGGTTGGGGACCAACAATCTCAAACTTGATCAATAGGTACAAGTGGAGGGCATTGGAGACTTGGCTATTTCATGAAGAATTAAGGGATCTTCATATATTATATTTTTACCAAGCCAAGTCGTATGGATTATCATCTAGAACTTATATCCAATGTTCCTCTTTGCGGTAACTTATACTTCAACTCATCATATTTATTGTAAGTTACTTGCCCCTTTGCATGTTTGGTTTTGTACCAAATATTTGTTTGTATGTGTTGTGTCTTACTTGCCTATCTTGTGTATTCAAGTATGTTTGTTTGACTCATCATATACTTGTGTATTGTTTTGAGCCTAATGCACCTTGATGATATCTTATTTGGCTCTCTTTGAAGTGATTAATGGAACATCCCATTTTGGGGGAGTGATATGCTTTGTGCATCTCTCTTTCTTTAAAATGTGTGTACAAGAGTACCACCACTTAGTATTGATATTGCAAGATTATCTAGTCACTATGTGGTGTGTCATACTCATGAGAAATTCAAATTCTAAATATCCATTAATCATCTCTAGTTGAATTTTAGTTGCCTCTTATTTAGAAGAAATGTTCTATCACATTATGGGGGAGTAATATATTTTGTACATATCACAAGCCTAGAAAATGTGAACATATGAGGTTATGCCACTTAGAGTTGATGCTCTTCATTATCTTGTTCCTAGGTGGCATGTTTGCTCAAACAAGCTCCATTCCTAATAAAAATATTTTATTACTCATCTTGTGGGCTCTTGTTTGAATATGAAATTCTTGGTGCGGTTTTTCCTCAAATACATATCTCTATATCTTATTTGGGACACCGTTTGCTTCAAGTTATTCTAATCATTGCCATGCGTGATTGTATGACTAGTTGAAGTTATCAAGAATCTTCATCCGTGCATAGTGCTTAATTCTATATACTTATCCTATGCCTTTTATTGTGAAGTTGATCCTTACTATCATTGTCAATACTCCACCAAAAATTATTTCCAATATACTCATTGTCTTTGACAATTGATAACCTTGTATGTGGTTGAATTTTTGGATCATCTTCACCTTGGATTGTTTCTTACTTCCTTATTTTATTTCCAAGAAATCTTTATATCTTCCATATGTCTTCCTTGTCCCTTTTAAAAAAAATCTTTTGATAAATCCTCTTGATTCATATCAAGTGTTTGTTTTGGAATACATAGCTTTTCTTTACGGTACATTGTGCCATAGTGAAAAGTTAGGGTTTGGTTTATTTGTTCGAACCTTGCTCTTTTGGGGAGTTTGCTATCTCATTCCTTCTTACATATTTTATTAGCTTGAATGAGATAAATCTTTGAGCATGTTTGCTTTATTTCATCCTCTATGCTCAATGGTTTCTTCTTAGTTCACTTGTTGAACTTTGTTGAACAAATCTTTTATGATTTGCTTCCTTGATATAATTTGGACAACAAATTTGTTTTGTGACACCTCTATGCCTTATTTAATTCTTTTGGTGTTTTGTCCAAAGTATATCTTTCTTGGATCTTTAAAAGTTTTGGTGCATGCTTATATGTAATTTGTTTATACTTGTAGCATGCTTGCTTTCTTTTGATCCATTATGTAGGATATACTCCATCAAATCCTAAATGGCTAAGATGTGCATGAAATTCAAATTTCATCTAAATATGCACATGTTTATATGGAGTGTGTCCTATATATTGTGGTTAGTCTAACCATGTGGACCCAATAAGTTTGGGGACCAAGATGTACTTGAATGATGTTTTAGGTACATTGGAGATGCAATGGAGGCTTGTCTCATCTATAAGGAAGGTGTTGTCACCATATGATAATTGGAGTCAAGCTAGGATGATCGATGAAATCTTATCTACTACATCATGCCATTGCTATCTCGGTAACAAGTATCTTATTCATGCACTCTCATATAGCATCCAACCTCTTGTAGGTTGTATCTTGGCATGAAATTATTTATTTCGAAAATATTGCGGTTCTTGAAAAACCCTTTTAAAGTAAAACTTCTTATTGAACATTTGAGTAATTTGAGAAGATGCATATGATAGGTTATATATATATATATATATATATATATATATATATATATATATCATATTTTATGATTCACCTATCACAAATATGCCCTCTAGCAATTTATTGCATATCAATTCCTCAAAGAGCTCTTGTGTGCAATATTGATGTATTTGTGAAACAAATCCGTATTTGTGATACTTGTTGCCTTTCTCAAAACACTCCAACTAGCTCTACTTCCCTTATTGTTAGTTGTGATGTTTTTGAGGTTTAACTTGGTTGAAGTTCATTCATATACCATAAGTGAAAATTGGAGCCATAGGCTATATATGCTTCTTAAGCAAACATCCTTTGGTATATTTTATGACTTCATCTTGGATATCTTGTCTTATCTATTTTGTTAACCTCTTGTGTGTGCATGTTTCTTTATGGATCACTTTGTCCACTTTAGAAACTCATATACATAAGAGCGTTAATCCATCACCTTGATATCCTTGTTCTTTGCCAACTATCTTCTTATCCTTTTGATTTTAGTGTTATTGGTAAAGAAGATTTATGAGTGCTTGGTTTATTCGTTTCTCTTCATGCACTCATATCTCGTAATTGTTGGACTCAAGTTGTTCTTGATAAGCATATTCTCTTTATCTTTGTTGTGTTCTAAATGATATATAGGGAGTAAGGATTCCATGTTTGTGCATATTGTATTCAAATGCAAACATTATAAATTGTGCACGAACCTTGGGGAGCTTTCTTATTTTTAGAAGCACTATATCTCTCTTATCATGATATCTTTGTTTGTCCAATTGGATCTTTGATTGCTTGCTTTACTTGTTGAAGCTCATTTCACCATGTTATCTTTTTGCAATCTTTGATCCTCAATATAGTTTGACTTCCTTCAAGTATTCATCATTGGATATGTGCACTTGATTCCACTCAAACTATGAGAAGTGCACACTTTGGGGAGGAACTCACATTATATTGGCCTTCTAAATTTTTCACCCATTTTGACAATCGATGCCAATGGGGGAGAAGTTTAGAGGGTTTAAGGGAATGGTTTTATACTTAAGTTTGGTTTGTGCTTAAGTGTTTTGCCTCTCATGCATTCCATATTTATATGTCTTGCATGGTTGTATATATATAGTGGAAACTATCCCAAAGGTTAATCTTGACAACGTATGCAATGAATTCATGTTCATCACACGTGCATACATTGTGGGGGAGTTTTCTCTATATATATTGGTTCTACTCACATCCATTGCATTTGTTGTAGTTGTGTGAGTAGAGCCGGTTTTGATATGGGCTAGTAGCTTTGTGTTACTTGACCATATCAAATACAACCTCTTGTATACAACTTATTCTCGGATAAGTTGCGTACTTGTTTCTAATATTCATCATATAAACCCTCTTATTTGTGGTTGTCATCAATTACCAAAATGGGGGAGATTGTAAGGGTACATTGCCCCTATGTGTGGTTTTGGTAATTAATGACAACCCCTATGGATTAATGTTTTCATTGAGTTTATATGAAGGAATATTCCATAGGTACTACTTGCTCTCCATGTGTTGGATTCAAGTATGGATGCCATGAAGATAAAGGTATACCTTGTGTATTGGCATCAAGATCATCGGTATGAAGATATATATGTGATATGATCAAGAAGAAGAAACGAAGATGGAGTTCTTATGTGGAACTCAATATTAGCCATGCTCTATCTTATGTGAGTATGAGAAGATACAAGGTTGAGTTGGGCAAGTTCAAGATGAGCATCTCAAGTGAATCACATGCTTGAAGCTTGCCATCCATTTGGTGATAATGGACTAGTGAAGATGTGCATCAATGGAGCTTTCCCATCATAGTGTATGGGGGAGCATTTGTGAGTCTTCACGAAGCAACATTGGTCAAGTGAGGCATTCCGGCTTGAGTGAAGCTTGAAGAGTTATCATCAAGATCAAGCGGGATGCGCAAGGCAAAGGTATGGCCTTGCTAGATTTTCCTTTTACCGGTCTCAAGGTGGATGTTGGGAGACCGGATTATAGGATAGATAGCCGCACTATTAAGAGGGGCTTTCGGTTGAGTAACTTGATCACATCATCTTAGAGAGCTCAATCCTTTGCATACTTTGCATATCCTTATTTCTTCTTGGTGTTTCTCTATGTGAGGTTCTTGAGCTTGTTGCTAGCTTTACAACAAGCCCAAGTTCATCGAAAACGGAGTTCGCATGCATCTTCTATTGCGTTTTCGAGGTTGGGTGATTTTACCGATTATTCATGATATAAGGTTCTACCCTTTTATATTCATGATAAAATACCCTCCTACAGTTTCTTGAGTTTGCACTTTCTATTGGATAGCATTTGTTGTTATCTTTCCAACGAAATTAGTTTCATGTCAATCGGAGTTCGGGAGCAATAGTTATTAAAGAAAAGGTAAAAGAAGAAAAAGAAAAAGAAAAGAAAAAAGGGGAAGGCTGCCGGTTGCCGCCCGGCCTGCCGGGCCGCACGCCGGCCCACCCGGTCCGCACCGGCGCCAACCGGACCGGGTGGCCACCGGCCCACGCGCCGGCCAGCCCAGCTGCCCCTCCGGTCCAACCGGGTTTTAACCGGGCCGCCTCTCCATCCGGAGGCCCATGCGGCTCGCGCCCCGTCGCGCCCCGCGCGGCCCGCCCTCCGCGCCGCCCGTGCGCCGCCGGGCCGCCCCCGCGCGCCCGAGGCTTTCCCGCCGCCCGGCGCGCCACCTGCCGCGCCCGGTTGCTCGGGCCGGTCGGACCGAGGCCGCCGACCGGGCTCCTCAGCGCCTAGGCCGGTCGGCCGGCCTGGCAACCGGCTGGGCTCTTTTTCAACTCGTTTTTTATCCGATTTTCACCCGGTTTTCTCCCCAACGGTTATTTTTCTCCTTAGACTATAAATAGCCCTTCTTCCACCTTGAGCAACAACTTCTTCTCCTTTCTCTCACCTCCATTGTTGCATTTGAAGAAGTTGCTCTCTCCCTTGATTCCTCCAACCATTTTTGCTCATACTTGAGGATTTGAGAGAGGAGATCTAGATCTACACTTCCACCAAACCGTTTCTTCTCTAGGTGAGGGAATCTCTTGGGATCTAGATCTTGGAGTCTTTGGTTGACTTTCCCCCTTGTTCCTCCTCTCCAATCTCATCCTAGCATTCATTGCTTTGGTGGGATTTGAGTGTGAAGGACTTGAACACCTCCGGTGTTCTTGCTTTGCATCATTGCATAGTGTTGAGCTCTCCACCACGATTTGTTCGAGTAAGAGACCGTGAGCTTGTTACTCTTGGAGGGTGACCTCCTAGTTGGCTTGGTTGGTATCCCGGTGATCTCTTCGTGGAAGATTGTGAAGGGGCCCGGGCTTCTCCTTCGTGGAGCTTGTGAAGTGGTTGTGGAGCTTGCCATCTCCGGAGCGGTGGAAAAGCTAACCATAAGGAAAGGGCCATTATCCTTCGTGGGTGTGGTTCGGAGAATAGGGTGAGCCTTCGTGGCGCGGGGAATCCTTCGTGGGACCTTCACTCCTCCAAACGTGACGTACCTTGTTGCAAAGCAAGGGAACACGGGAATACATCCTCGTCTCCGCGTGCCTCGGTTATTTCTATACCCGAGCTCTCTTTCCTTGTGATAGCCATCGTGCTTGAAGTACATATATCTTGCTATCACTTGTGCTACATATATCTTGTGCCTATCTTGCTTAGCTCTAGTTGCTATTGTTATACTTAGTTGAGCTTAGCATATTTAGGGTTTGCGCTTGTAAACTAAACGATAGTTTAATTCCGCATTCTTACAAGACAAATCCGCAAGAGTTTGTAATCGCCTATTCACCCTCCCCCTCTAGGCGACATCTCGATCTTTCACTAGATCTAGATCTCCTCTCTCCTTTCCCCAAAAAGATCAAGCTCTTCAAGATCAACAATGGAGGAGAGAGAATATATGCGGAAGAGCTACCTTGAACGGAGGTGGAACAGAGGTATAAATAGGGGCCTAGAAATATGACTGTTGGGGTTGAAAAACGGTCAGATTCGCGCACAACCGGTACTACCCGTTGTCGAAGCGGTACTACAACTCACGCAAAAAGTTGATCAAAGCCGGTATTACTATGCAGAGCAAAATCAAAGCAAATCTGAATCATGCAGCAAGAGAGGAACAGCAGTAGCAGCACGGCATGCCGCATGCGGTAGCAGGTAGCAGGCGCGTGGCAGCAGCAGCAGCAGCAACAGCAGCATCATCATCATAGCACGCCTGGCGCCACGCGCGGGATCGAGCAGGAATCTCTTCCGCGGGTCAACGGATCGAGCGTGCCCCACGATCGTTGGGGAGATCCTATTCGGCGCTTGTTGCGTCCATTACGGACGCAGCGCGTAAAGTGTCGTTTTCCATGGGCTGGCCCATTAGCACTAGCTCGTTCTGCCCGGTGCCCGTGTTCTATACGTACATCATTTTCTGTTGCTCTTGCAAAACATCTACGGAGTAGTTTTCTTTCTCATTTTTTTGTTCAACTTTGAAATATTTAGCAAAAATGAAATATTCAGATTTCGAAATTTCTAATTTAAAAAATGTTTAGATTTTGAAAAATGTTCGGAATTCAAAAAAAGAGATTTTGAAAATATTTCAAAATTTAAAAAATGTTCATATTTGGGAAACATTCAGTTTGAAAATTTGTTCGGACTAAAAAATCAATTTTAAAAAGTTCAGATTTTTAGAAATTGTTTAGATTTGTAAATTGTTTGTATTCTGAAAAATGTTCAGCTTTGAAAAACATTCAGATTTTGAAAATTTGTTCGGATTAAAAGAAGCTCAATTTAAAAAGTATATAATTTTTGAGAAATTGTTCAGATTTGTATATTGTTCGTATTTTGAAAAATGTTCAAAGTTGATTTTTTTTTGAAAAACTGTTCGAATTTGAAAAGTGTTTAGTTTTTAAAATGTTCGTATTTTAAAACATTATTGAAATTCGAAAATTGTTCACATTTTAAATAACGTTCATATCGTGAAAAGAAACGGAGCAAAACAAAAAAAAAGTAAATAGAAAACCGGAAAATCGAAAAAACTGGAGAAAACTGGCTTAAACAAAACAGAAAACCACCCCAAAACCAGACCGCAAGGTTCTGGAACTTTCCTAAAGCCGGAACAAACCAGGACGCAATATTCCTGTTGGGCCAGCCCGTTTAGAGGTTTTAGCGGTGGGAGGCATATGCGTTTGCTGGCTAATGGACGCAAAAAGCGTCAAATAGGGATTGCCCGATCGTTGGCTCCCCCGCAGGCGAGCGGCTGCTGGGCTGGCATGGGGCGAGCGGATGGCGAGCTGGGCCGGTCGGGGGTGAAGGATGACTGCACACGGCGGGCGAGGCAGCTGGGCCGATGAGGGCGCAGCGGCCCACTACGGGCTCGGCAGCGGACCAGGTTTTTTTTTTTTGAGAATAAGGGCATCAGACCAGGTGGAGAGCAGGCAAGCGGGGCATACCGACCGTGGGCTTTGCGGGCGGCGGCCCACATCGAGAAGGAGGCTTTGGAGCTGGGCTGTGAGCTGGGAAGAAGAAGGTGGGGAACGGGCTGGCCGGTACTACCGGCCCGGGTAGCGGTCCGGTACCGGCCTGGGCTCGAGGGTTTGCGGATGCCCTACCGATACTGGCCTGGTAGTACCACCCATTTTTCCTTTTTTTAATAAACACTGCGATACTAGAAATGCAACAACTCACAGTAAAAAACACCAAATGAGGTGAAACCAATTTTGCTAGAAACATGACGACAAGATCTGCGTCCACGCATGGTGAAAACATCCAAATGAGTGATGGATGATTTTCTTATGAATATAGATGTGCAACCTCTCAATACGGTAAACCGGAAAAATCATCCAACTCGAACACGCAACATGAGATGCATCCGCAATCCGTTTTCGATGAGCTAGAGCTTGTCATGAGAATGAACACAAGCTCTAAAACATCACATGAATAAGAAACAATCAACAATCAAGAAACACGATGCAATGCATGCAAGGTTAGAGCTCTCTCCGATGATGCGACCAACTATCGTACCGAGCGCAAACCTTGACCTTGTGCATTCCACACGAGTCGGCAAGCTCCATCTTCACCCTCTTCATCATTGTACATGCCACCATCTTCCTCCAACATACACACCACCGTCTTCATCCATCTTCTACGCCATCTTCATCAATATACACGCCACTGTCTTCATATCTTCTCCACGGTCTTCATCCCTCTTCATCTTATACACCGCCTTCATCTCTCTTCGACACCGTCTTCTTCATTGTGCTCGATCTTCTTCATCTTGCAACCTTGAGACCAACATATGGCTCAGGCATTGCCTATGGACACGACCTAAGATAAAATCTTAATACAACCATTAGTCCATAGGGATTGTCATCAATTACCAAAACCACACATGGGTGCTCCATGTCCTTTCAATCTCCACCATTTTGGTAATTGATGACAATTTCTTTGAGAGGGTTTAAATAAGGAATTTAGTGAACAACCCAAGTTGAATATTTAGAACAAACTACCCCATAATATATTCATCTGTGAATGAAATTGAACTTCATTACATATATCGGCAATTAAAGCCTAGCGGAGTATGCTCTAAACATTCAACCATGCAAATCAACAAATGCAAGGCATGAAAGGCAAATGCTTAAGAAAAAACAAAAGCAATTCCATTAAACCCTTCAAACTTCTCCCCCATTGGCATCGATTGCCGAAATGGACGAAAGGTTTCAAAGGCCAATATAGTGAGAGTTCCTCCATAAGATGTGAATTTCTCATATGTTGAGTGAAATCAAATGCACTTATTCATTGACGAATACTCAGGGGGAATCAAACTATATTGAGGATCAAATATTGAAAAAGAATAAGAAGGTGAAGAAGCTTCAACAAATGAAGCAAACAATCAATTGAACAAACGAATCAAGTTAAAGATATTATGATAAGATCAAGAAGAACGCTCTAAGAAATATGCGGAAACTCCCCACGGTTTGTGCACAAAATGAACAATTTGGATTGAAAAATAAGGTGCACAAACATGGAATCATAACTCCCGCATGATCACTCAAGGCAAAAGGTACCAAGTGAAATAAGGATTTATGATAGCCACACATGAATGTTTTAAATAGAACGAGGAAGCTCCCAAAGGTACGTGCACATGTATAATATTATATTTGAATACAAGGTGCACAACATGGAATCCTCACTCCTCATTGCCATTTAAAACACAAACATTTGCAAGAGATCATAGAAGAGATTAAGCATCACTTGGAATAACAAATGGTTGAGCATCAAGTAAGAGGCAATATAAGATAATGCTCAACCAAAAGAATGTGTGAGAGGCATGACAAAGCATATTATAAGACTAATACAAGGATGATCATTGAGCATCATCATAGTCTTCAATGAATGATGTTGCTAAGCATAAACATACATCACCCAAGATTGAAATAAAAATATAAAATGAAAACCAATAAGAAACATAAGCTTAATAAGAAGCAAATAAAATCAAAGCTTGTACCAAAACCAAATATGAGTGCATGAAGATGAAAATTGGATAAAATGAGCACGCATAACCAAATTCTTTGCGGAGCCATCAAAGAAGTAGACAAGAGTAAAAAGAATGGACTCCAACAAAGAGGGATATCAAAAGGATATGTATCATCTCTCATGTATATAAGTTTCTATAAGTGGACAACATCATGAAGATATTTATCCACAAAGAAACATGCACACACAAGATATATACAAAAGAAATAGAGAAAGATATTTGCTTTATAGCACGGACAAAGGCTCAAATTTATCTTATTGTATATGGAAGAACTTCAACCACAACCATATCAAAGACATCACAACAACCACCAAGGGAAGGGAGATAGTTGAGATGATTTGAGAAAGGCAAACAAGTATCATAAAGTGTATAATGGCTAGTATCTGTCTGTTAAGTGGACTTAATGGCATCTAACAAAAGTAGAGAGAATTGTAGTGGCATGTTTCGAAAATTGAAAATTGCAATGGTGTTTCTCTAATACGAGAAAATTATAGTGGCGTCTCTATCAAATTAACCCAACAACAAAACGCCATGTTCACTATTTACACCATTCATTAATTAAAACCAAGTTTAATCTGGGAGTGAAATAGACAAGTCATTTGTTATGGTTGTCCTCCGTGTTCCCTGGGAACGAGTAACCGGATTTTGACTATGAAATCCACTACCTTCATCTTAAAGCTTAAGTTTTTTATTTTTTGAAATTTAAACCAAGTAAAGTTTAACTAAACTTTTAGAAGAATATATATCAGTAAATATAATATTTTGTAGATATTATATAAAAATATATTTTAATATCATGATATTGACTTTGTATTTTGCATGTAAATGATTTTTGTAAAAACTTAGTCAAACTTGATATAGTTTGACTTTCTAAAAATAATACGGAGTATGGAACTTTGGAGTTGGACTCATAGTTGGAGGGCGCGTATACGCAAACCCTCAATTTTTGTAGGAACCGGCCCGGCCGGCGCGCGCGTGAGAGAAACATAGGACGCACGTGGGGTTGCATCGATCGAGTGTAGGCGCGCGCGTGACAGAAACAGCAATAAGCGCGGTAAATCAAACGTCAGGACCTTATGGCGCCAGGACCTAATCCAGACCGACCCGTTTGCTGGAGATTCGCGCAACCGGTCCCACACGGACAGCCGTTTGACCACTACAACCGGGCGGATACGCCTAGGCGAGGTAGCAATACGCACGGCGCCGAAGGACAGTTCGTCGGCGGATACATGGCGTCCGGCTCGTCCTCGCCGTCCTTCCTGTCTCCAGCACGTACGGCGACGGGATTGACCTGCCCGGACCCCCCATCCGCTGCCCCACCCCATCCCAATTCAAATTTGAATCTCCACCGATCCCATCCTCTTCCTCTATCCTCCGCCGGCCGGCTGACCTCGCCCCTCGCCGCATCTGGAAGATTCAAGCCGTCCAGGGACGCTAATACATGATGATTGACGGACAATCGGAGGGGTTCACCGACCTGCTCATCAGGTTAGTCCATCAAATCCCGCCCCATCCCCCTCTCCCCCGACGTCTTGCGCGCATCCCTTCGAATTGATTTTGTCCACTTTTGTACCAGATTATCTGGGCCAGGGATCGAGTTTACGCCTGATTGGTTTCCGAGCTTTCCGATCCATTCTTCCGAGACAAGCGCCCGAACCTCTCCGTCCAGCTTGGGTTCTGACCTGAGCGAGGGATCCTCTGTTCCAGAGGACGCCGGTTTCGGGGAGGACGGAGTCTGCAGCAACGAGCCAATCCCCGATGCCGTCGAGTCCCCTCCCTCACCAGAATGGTTGGGGTCATTGCCAGAGTTGCATAATGAATCACCGTTGCCGGCTGATACTCATATGCCGACCTCAACCGAGTCCCCTCCATCAGAGCGCACCTGGAAGCAGAGGTCAGTCGCCCGAAATTCTTGCTTCATTATTCCTGCCATAAACGAGACATGTTTACTTCTTGTAGCTGTATAATTTATCATGGAGTTATCGGAAAGGCTTAGTTGAATCGGAGACAAGTTTGGGCAGATAACTGAAAATCGTTGACAAGTTTCATATTTTTTAGTGCCTGACAGAGACTTATAAATATGTGAGTGTACTTAGCCTATTATCTCTCGTGCGAACAAGTTTCAGTATCTATCTTACAGTAGTATGCAGAATTTGTTTGAGCCAACATGGTGAGATATAGATTTCTGGGTGATGGTTTTGCAGACAGTGAGAAATCCCTAGTGTATGGGTCTGGGTGTATGGGTCTCTTTACTGATCAACTACAGGGCTTCCTTAGCAAGGCGATTCTTGATCGTGCTTCATCGTTCATTTGATTCAAGCTGTCTAACTTGATATGATCTACATGATATGATATGATCTTATCATCGCATATCATTTACGAATTTAGCCAACAAAGACGCTAGTGGTTAATAAAAATTGGACGCAAAACAGCAGTATGCAAACATATGTCCTGAATGTGTTTAAAACTGAAATGTAACACCTGTAATATATAAACACTTTCAGAATCTGAGATTTTCATATAACTAAAGTGAGATTCAAACCAGAGTGAGATGCAACCAAAGTGAGAGGTAACACCTCTAATATATAAACAATTCAGATCGAATATGAGTTTTTCATATAACTAAGGTGAGATGCAACCAAAGAATCATGGGAACGGAGTTCAGACATTTGAGTTGCAGTTTCGACAGCAAAAAACAGTGACACTTTCAGAATAGCCTGTTCTGCACCACCTCAGGCAGAACTTAATACATATAGCGTTGGTTACTATGCTACACTTCCAAAGAACTTGTTTACTTCTTGTAGCTGTATAATTTATCATGTAGTTATCGGAAAAGCTTAGTCGAATCGTTGACAAGTTTGGGCAGATAACTGAAAATCGTTGACAAGTTTCATATTTTTTAGTGCCTGACAGAGACTTATAAATATGTGAGTGTACTTAGCCTATTATCTCTCGTGCGAACAAGTTTCAGTATCTATCTTACAGTAGTATGCAGAAGCTCATTCCATGCAGAAGCTCGTTTCATTTCGATGCCTGAAACTACTCCAGTTTTGGCAGAGAATTGAAAATCGTTGATAAGTGCCATTCTTTCACATCTGCATACTGAATTATAAGTCTGTGTACATATGTTAGCGGTGGAGTCGACGTTCTTAGTTTCTGACAGAGATTTTGGCGATATCTGAGTAATGTTAGCCTATTATCTCTCGTGCGAACAAGATTCAGGCTCTATCTTACAGCAGTATGCAGAAGCTCATTTCATGCACGTAATAATTGTTTTCTTGATTTGTACATGAGATGTACTTCCTTGGTATTGTTAGAGTATCTTACCTGGCAGTACTGTGTATTACATGGTTGTTATATCCTTTTTCGCGAACCCCTGATGGTTGTTATAGCGTTTCCAAACTGTTTTTACTGCATACGACTCCGTAAATGTCAGTAGTGTATATCTGGGTGCAGCTCCATAAATGTGCGCTATATACATGTACGGGCAAAGGTGTAAACAGGAGTATGACATAACCAGCACTCACCCATAAAATTAGGTGTCAATTTAGTCATGACAAAACCTAAAATGCTTGGAAACAACTTATTGGAACAGTAGACACTCTTGAAGAACCAAAGTCAGACTTGCAAGTTCTAAAAGTAACACTTTCGTATGTCCACAGACAACCTCCTGAAATTAAAGTGACCAGATACATAAATTCAGGACAACATCAAAGTTTAGTTTCTGCACAACTTTTTACGAAAGTAGTTTTGCACATTGTTATGTTATGTTCATTGTGTCTTGTTGATCTTGTTAGTGTATATTATTATTTTTTATGTTCAAAAGTTTTAGAATCCATGCTAATGATTTGCCGGCTAACTGCCTTTATGTGGTATGCTAATTCAGCCGCTGATTGGTTGTGACACCCAAGGATCATGGCTGTATCAATGGGATACTTTTTTTATTGCTGTTGGTTCAAGAGTGTAGCTTTGTATTTTTTGCTTAGTGGAGCTGTTGTATTTTTTTAGTTGTGGCATACAAAATTCAAAACTGGACTATATTTCGTTCCCCACAATCCAGGCCCGTAGGTATTAGTTGATATGAACATGCTTTACTCATTATAAGATATATGTGCATGGCCAAGGAATGTGCCTGGTATGTTAGCCGAAGGACAGCTTTGTTTTCCCCAAAATACATTCCCCATTAACTACTTAATCAGTTGTCAGCTGCTGGCCTGATTCGACTTCCATTTTGTATACAGGTTCCGCCGTGGAGAAATTCCCGATTCCAGGCCCGCGAGTTCAGGGAGGAAGAGTGCACTAGAGAAAGCTATGAGGAGATGCAGGGACAAGCACTCGGACGCTATAATTGAACCAGAGTTAGGGATGGAGTTTGATTCGCTGCCTGAAGCATTTGATTTTTACAACATTTACTCATGGGAGATTGGGAGTGGTTACTATGATTATTTTGATAGTGTTCGAGGATACCTTTCGACACCAAGGTAAGCATCCGGGTCATGTACAAAATCAAACGAAATAGTAGCGGTGTGCGATTGTATCTCGGGTAGGGACTCTTTAAGATTGTGTGAGGATACCTTGACAACAACGATGTGCGCGGATATCAAGCGTCGGATCACATTGTTATTGCGGAGATCTTGGTTACTTTCGTCGCACGTAAAGATACTAATGGATGGGAGTGGTTACTAGGATCGTTTTGATAGTGTTCGAGGATACCTTTCGACACCAAGGTATGCATCCGGATCATGCACATATCGAACGAAAAAGTATCGGTGTGCAGTAGTATCTCGGATAGGGGGTCGCTTTGAGAGTGTGCGCGGATACATTGACAACAACGATGTGCGCGGATAACAAGCGTCCGATCACGTTGTTATTGCGGAGATTCCGATTACTTTCGTTGCACGCAAAGATACTAATGGATGGGAGTGGTTACTAGGATTGTTTGGATAGTGCTCGAGGATACCTTTCGACACCAAGGTAAGCATCCGGGTCATGCACATATCGAATGAAATAGTATCGGTGTGCGATTTGTATCTCGGGTCGGAACTCTTTGAGATTGTGTGGGGATACCTTGACAATAACGATGTGCGTCGGATATCAAGCGTCGGATCACGTTGTTATTGCGGAGATTTCGGTTAAATGCTACCATGTGTCAAGTAGCGGATCACGTTGTTACTGCGGGAATTCTCGGTTACTTTCGGTGCACGCAAAGATACTAATGGATGAAAGTGGTTGCTAGGATAGCTTTGGTAGTGTTCGGTGATACCATTCGACCACAAGGTAAGTATCCGGGTCATGCACATATCGAACGAATAGTATCGGCGGGCAGTACTACCTCGGGGTAGGATCGCTTTGAGAGTGTGCGTGGATACCTTGACAACATGGACGTGCGCGGATATCAAGCGCCGGATCACGTTGTTATTGCGGAGATACTAATGGATGGGAGTGGTTCTAGGATCGTTTTGATAGACGAAAGTGATTCCTAGGATCGTTTCGGTAGTGTTCGGTGATACCATTCGACAACAAGGTAAGATTCCGGGTCATGCACATATCGAACGGATAGTATCGGCGGGCGGTAGTATCTCGGGTAGGATCGCTTTGAGAGTGTGTGCGGATACCTTGACATCAACGATGTGCGCGGATATCAAGCGCCGGATCACGTTCTTATTGCGGAGATTCCGGTTACTTTCGTTGCACGATATAAGATACTAACGAACGAAAGTGTTTTCTAGGATCGTTTTGGTAGTGTTAGGTGATACCATTCGACAACAAGGTAAGCATCCGGGTCATGCACATATCGAACGAATACTATCGGCGGTCTCATCGTATCTCGGGTAGGGATCGCTTTGAGATTGTGCGCGGATACCTTGACAACAACGATGTGCGCAGATATCAAGCGTCGGATCACGTTGTTATTGCGGAGATTTCGGTTACTTTCGTTGCGCGCTAAGATACTAATGGGATGGGACTGGTTACTAGAATCGTTTTGATAGTGTTCGAGGATACCTTTCGACACCAAGGTAAGCATCCGGGTCATGCACATATCGAACGAATAGTATCGGCGGGCGATATTATCTCGGGTAGGATCGCTATTGAGAGCGTGCGCGGGTACCTTGACAGCAACGCTGTGCGCGGATATCAAGCGTCGGATCAAGCTGTTATTGCGGAGATTTAAGTTACTTTCGTTGCACGCAAAGATACTAATGGATGGGAGTGGTTACTAGGATCGTTTTGATAGTGTTCGAGGATACCTTTCGACACCAAGGTACGCATCCGGATCACGCACATATCGAACGAAAAAGTATCGGTGGGCAGTAGTATATCGGGTAGGGATCGCTTTGAGAGTGTGCGCGGATACCTTGACTACAACGATGTGCGCGGATACCTAGCGTTATATCACGTTGTTATTGCGGAGATTTCTGTTACTTTCGTTGCACGCAAAGATACTAATGGATGGGAGTGGTTACTAGGATTGTTTTGATAGTGTTCGAGGATCCCTTTCGACACCAAGGTAAGCATCTGGGTCATGCACATATCGAACGAAATAGTATCGGTGTGCGATTGTATCTCGGGTAGGGACTCTTTAAGATTGTGTGAGGATACCTTGACAACAACGATGTGCGTGGATATCAAGCGTCGGATCACGTTGTTATTGCAGAGATTTTGGTTACTTTCGTTGCACGCAAAGATACTAATGGATGGGAGTGGTTACTAGGATCATTTTGATAGTGTTCGAGGATACCTTTCGACACCAAGGTAAGCATCCAGGTCATCCACATATCGAACGAATAGTATCGGCGGGAGATATTATCTCGGGTAGAATCGCTATTGGGAGCGTGCGCGGATACCTTGACAGCAACGCTATGCGCGGATATCAAGCTTCGGATCACGTTGTTATTGCGGAGATTTCGGTTACTTTCGTTGCACGCACAGATACTAATGGATGGGAGTGGTTACTAGGATCGTTTTGATAGACGAAAGTGATTCCTAGGATCGTTTCGGTAGAGTTCGGTGATACCATTCGACAACAAGGTAAGATTCCGGGTCATGCACATATCGAACGGATAGTATCGGCCGGCGGTAGTATCTCGGATAGGATCGCTTTGAGAGTGTGTGCGGATACCTTGACATCAACGATGTGCGCGGATATCAAGCGCCGGATCACGTTCTTATTGCGGAGATTCCGGTTACTTTCGTTGCACGATATAAGATACTAACGAACGAAAGTGTTTTCTAGGATCGTTTTGGTAGTGTTAGGTGATACCATTCGACAACAAGGTAAGCATCCGGGTCATGCACATATCGAACGAATACTATCGGCGGTCTACTGTATCTCGGGTAGGGATCGCTTTGAGATTGCGCGCGGATACCTTGACAACAACGATGTGCGCGGATATCAAGCGTCGGATCACGTTGTTATTGCGGAGATTTCGGTTACTTTCGTTGCGCGCTAAGATACTAATGGGATGGGAGTGGTTACTAGAATCGTTTTGATAGTGTTCGAGGATACCTTTCGACACCAAGGTAAGCATCCGGGTCATGCACATATCGAACGAATAGTATCGGCGGGCGATATTATCTCGGGTGGGATCGCTATTGAGAGCGTGCGCGGATACCTTGACAGCAATGTTGTGCGCGGATACCAAGCGTCGGATCAAGCTGTTATTGCGGAGATTTCGGTTACTTTCGTTGCACGCAAAGATACTAATGGATGGGAGTGGTTACTAGGATCGTTTTGATAGTGTTCGAGGATACCTTTCGACACCAAGGTACGCATCCGGATCACGCACATATCGAACGAAAAAGTATCGGTGGGCAGTAGTATATCGGGTAGGGATCGCTTTGAGAGTGTGCGCGGATACCTTGACTACAACGATGTGTGCGGATACCTAGCGTCAGATCACGTTGTTATTGTGGAGATTTCTGTTACTTTCGTTGCACGCAAAGATACTAATGGATGGGAGTGGTTACTAGGATTGTTTTGATAGTGTTCGAGGATCCCTTTCGACACCAAGGTAAGCATCCGGGTCATGCACATATCGAACGAAATAGTATCGGTGTGCGATTGTATCTCGGGTAGGGACTCTTTAAGATTGTGTGAGGATACCTTGACAACAACGATGTGCACGGATATCAAGCGTCGGATCACGTTGTTATTGCAGAGATTTTGGTTACTTTCGTTGCACGCAAAGATACTAATGGATGGGAGTGGTTACTAGGATCGTTTTGATAGTGTTCGAGGATACCTTTCGACACCAAGATAAGCATCCGGGTCGTCCACATATCAAACGAATAGTATCGGCGGGAGATATTATCTCGGGTAGGATCGCTATTGAGAGCGTGCGCGGATAGCTTGACAGCAACGCTATGCGCGGATATCAAGCGTCAGATCAAGCTGGTATTGCGGAGATTTCAGTTACTTTCGTTGCACGCAAAGATACTAATGGATGGGAGTGGTTACTAGGATCGTTTTGATAGCGTTCGATGATACCTTTCGACACAAAGGTATGCATCCGGATCATGCACATATCGAACGAAAAAGTATCGGTGGGCAGTAGTATCTCGGGTAGGGATCGCTTTGAGAGCGTGCGCGGATACCTTGACAACAACGATGTGCACGAATAACAAGCGTCGGATCACGTTGTTATTGAGGAGATTTCGGTTAATTTTGTTGCACCAAAGATACTAATGGATGGGAGTGGTTACTAGGATTGTTTTGATAGTGTTCGAGGATACCTTTCGACACCAAGGTAAGCATCCGGGTCATGCACAAATCGAGCGAAATAGTATCGGTGTGCGATTGTATCTCGGGTAGGGACTCTTTAAGATTGTGTGAGGATACCTTGACAACAACGATGTGCGCGGATATCAAGCGTCGGATCACGTTGTTACTGCGGGAATTCTCGGTTACTTTCGATGCACACAAAGATACTAATGGATGGGAGTGGTTACTAGGATCGTTTTTATAGTGTTCGAGGATACCTTTCGACACCAAGGTAATCATCCGGGTCATGCACATATCGAACGAATAGTATCGGCGGGCGATATTATCTCGGGTAGGATCGCTATTGAGAGCGTGCGCGGATACCTTGACAGCAACGCTGTGGGCGGATAAGCATCGGATCAAGCTGTTATTGCGGAGATTTCGGTTACTTTCGTTGCACGCTAAGATGCTAATGGATGGGAGTGGTTACTAGGATCGTTTTGATAGTGTTCGAGGATACCTTTCGACACCAAGGTATGCATCCGGATCATGCACATATCGAACAAAAAAGTATCGGTGGCAGTAGTATCTCGGGTAGGGATCGCTTTGAGAGCGTGCGCATATACCTTGACAACAACGATGTGCACGGATAACAAGCGTCGGATCACGTTGTTATTGAGGAGATTTCGGTTACTTTTGTTGCACGCAAAGATACTAATGGATGGGAGTGGTTACTAGGATTGTTTTGATAGTGTTCGAGGATACCTTTCGACACCAAGGTAAGCATACGGGTCATGCACAAATCGAGCGAAATAGTATCGGTGTGCGAGTGTATCTCGGGTAGGGACTCTTTAAGATTGTGTGAGGATACCTTGACAACAACGATGTGCGCGGATATCAAGCGTTGGATCACGTTGTTACTGCGGGAATTCTCGGTTACTTTCGGTGCACGCAAAGATACTAATGGATGGGAGTGGTTACTAGGATTATTTTGATAGTGTTCGAGGATACCCTTCGACACCAAGGTAAGCATCCGGGTCATGCACAAAATCGAACGAAATAGTATCGGTGTGCGATTGTATCTCGGGTAGGGACTCGCTTTGAGAGTGTGCGCGGATACATTGACAACAACGATGTGCGCGGATAACAAGCGTCTCTGACCTGTACTCGCTCCAGCGTAGGGGCCCTTCTCCCGCGCGGGCCGCTGGAGGTCGCCATCGCTGAACGAAGCGGTGGCGGCGGCGGCTAGGGACAGGGACCGCTTCATCTCCGACGTGGCGGCGATCCAGGCAGCGGTCCAGGCGAACGGAGGTGGCGGCTACCCAGGTGGCGTTGGCCCAGGCGGAGGCCCTGTGGGACAGCGCCCTGTCCGAGGCCCTCGAACGCCGTAGGCGGCAGGACGAGATGTCCGTTCGCCGGCGTGCGCGGCGCGCGGATTGCGCAAAGCGCTCCCGCTTTGACGACGGCGCCGGCCCTTCCGGCGGCCAGTAGTAGGGCGCGCGACTGCGAGTAACTGAGGCCGTTGTAGGCCGCGCGACGGCGAGTAGGTACGGTCGTTGTAGTTTTAGGTTAACTCGACTAACCATCTGTGTAAAGATGGTCCTTTTGGCGAATAATTAGTAATGAAAAAAATCTTTTGCTTACCTACTCACTGCCGACCGGGCCCGGATGCACACAAAGCGGACAGTTTCCGCGACTGGCCGAGCGTCCGCGGAGACGCACACCTGGCGCATATTTGGGCCAGGTATGCGTATCCACGGACGGCCCAGACATTTTACGTCGCCCCGCTGTAGATGGTGCCAGACGCATTTCCGGTCACGGCGGACGAAAGCGGTCGCTCAGCGTCCGTTTGCATCGCGTCTCTGGAGATGCCCTTATAATAAACACGCAACGGAAAACCAAGAATAAGTTGCAAATTTGTATCCCAGTTTAAGATGAGGAACATAATAAGAAATGTTCTTTTATTCTTATGGTGAATATACTGGTGGTCGAACTTAAAAGTCGCTCACATTCGTTTTTTCCTACCATTTTAGTATAGCGATTACGGCCGTTTTTGGCAGCGTTACGTTCTAAAAAAGGAGACGAGCAGTTTTCGTTCGGACGAAATTTTCAAATTCGGGGCGAGTCGAGCTAGAAATGCAAAAAAAAGCAAGGAATAAAGTAGGGGCTGGAGAGGTACACATAGGCCCATGGGGTGGTACTACTTGCTGCAACATCGTACCTGAGAGGACGATGTGCGTACCCGAAGCGGGGCAGAGAAGTACATATGCACCGTGCAGACGTACAGGAGAACAGTGCGTATACCTCTGAGATTCCTAGGCATCTGTACACATACGCCAAGAGTGGTCAACGCTATAGGTGAATCACCAGCCGAAGCAACTGTTCCAGATTAGGTCACGGCGCCATAAGGTCCGGACCAAATGCACACCCCAATAAGCGCGCGCGTATTCCGTACAACAACTTCAACTTTTATCCGACCCCGTCTCCAGATAAATTCATGCTTTGCTCCTCGTTCCAATCTATATCCGCCAACAACTTGTAGCCGCAAAGCAAAACCTCGCCCGACTCGATCGAACAGGAAAAAACAAAGGAGCGGCGATCGATCGGGAACGACGACTATATATGGCATCGGAGCCGTCCGCGCTACCCGAAGACCTCCAGGCGGAGGTCCTCCGCCGTCTCCCGCCGCACGTCCTGGCCGCGTCCCGGCAGGTCTGCAAGGCGTGGCGCGACTTGGTCGACGCCCGTCTGCGAGGTCACCTGCTCTCGAGCTCCGTGCGCGGCATCTTCATCAACTACGACGAGCTTGACTTCTCGGAGTTCTTCTCGCGTCCCTCGACGGGGCCGGCGATCCGCGGAGGGCTCGGCTTCCTGCCCTGCGACGGCGTCAAGACCACGGACCACTGCAACGGGCTCCTGCTCTGCAGCGATGGTGGTGGGGATCGCGACTACGTCGTCAACCCGGCCACGCGGCGGTGGGCGCGGCTGCCACCACGCCCTCGGCCGTGCAAAAGGGGATTCGGCCACATTGCCTATCTCGCGTTCGACCCCGCCGTGTCGCCGCACTACCAGGTTTTCCTGATCCCGCGCCTGCCAATGCCTTCCGCGTCTAGGAAACCCGACGACAACCCATTGCTTCAACCCGAGTGGCCTCCTGCGTCGTACGTGCTGCATGCGTTTTCCTCTACGTCTCATAGGTGGGACAAGATCACCTTTCTTCGGGAAGGGAAAGCTGCGGGGATCCTAGCCGACATGGGTTCGGGTCTATGGTATGGTCAGTACCATGCCGTCTACTGGGGAAGTGCGCTCTACTTCCATTGCCAGCATGGCTATCTCACCAGGTGCGTACTTACTACTTCTCGACTCCTCGGTCGCCATTAATTATATATCCGCAAATAAGATATGTATCACTCCGTACGTGGTTATTGATTTGTTTTATCCAATTTCTTAAATCCTGCAGACTGTCCATCTCAAATCGCACGTACACAGTAGTTAGACTACCAGGTGCGGATGAATTCGAAGCATATCACAACCGCCATTATTTGGGGACATCACTCAGAGGGGTGTATTGCGCAAAAAATAATCGCCGGCTTGGACTTCAGCTTTGGCACCTCGATGAATCTCGCGGTCCAACAGAATGGGTGTTGGTACATGATGTGGAGCTCGAGACCTTTGCACGCAGATTCCACCCAAGGGAGGAGGGCCATGCTAAAAAATTACACAAACAATGGATCCTACAAGATGTTAACTACCGTAAGGTCCTTGAGAAGTACAATCCTAACGGATATGAAAACTGCGCAGCACCAGTGGAAGAGAAATACGACTGGAACTCCGATGATGATAACGTTCTTGATCACATCCAAGATACCACTGAAGACTACAGCGAAGATTATTGTTTCCTTGGATTTCATCCTCATAAAGAGATTGTCTATTTGAGTTTATCAGTAGGAAGAGGAGTGGCCTATGACTGGAACAACTCGAAATTTCAGGACTTGGGCAGTTTACATCCAAAATATTATTATGACATGGACCAAAGGATAGAGACATCTTTCACATACACACCTTGCTGGATGGGCCAGTTCCCTGGAAACGAGCTGAAATCTCAACTTGAAGATGAGAAATTAGCTACAAGAGAATTGAAATTGCAATTGGAATCTCAACTTGAAGATGATCATAACTTCACTTACACATGTGTGGACGAGTATGAGATGCGCAAGCTCCGGGGGCATACCAAGAGGGCCAAGGACTCTGCCGCCAAAATTCGCCGCAGACACCGCAACACGGGTCGGTAGGAACCCATCTTCACCGACATGAACTCCATGGCAACCAAGTTCGACCTTCGCAAGGTCACCGAGTAGCTCTTCACTGGCATCGCCCGATCCAGGCAGCTTGGCTAGTTTTTTGAAAACAAATATGAGCACCTATGTACACACAATTCTGAATATCAACTATCGGACATCGTAACCTGTTAGAGGCCACGCACTTGCAAGCCCGATAGAAAACATGGTGTTAGACCCTGTTTATGTATCTTGTATTTGCTTGGAAAAAACCAATCATGGCGCCACGAGTAATTTTGGAGGACCCTGCCATGTAGTTTATTACATACATATACATTTAAAGTAAATAATGAAGCGCCGCACTGTGAGGCTTCCCGTGCGGCGGAAAAAACACAACGCTCTCCTTAGGAAGCGATTACATCTTGGACGTGGCTACACAGTGCCCTAGCACCGTGTAGTCTTCCACGGTGCCCCTCCCAAAAACGGAAAGCACTGACCCGCGCGTTACTAAAAGAGAAAGTTTGGCCGCCCACCCTTTCTTCTTACCGCAGAGTGCCGTGCACAGCATTCCCACGATTTGTACTGATAGCACAATTAATGCGGACCCCAAAAGCCCAACGCCCTAGTACTCCTTCTGTGACGCGTTGTCAGTAGTACATGGAAGAAAAAAGTGTAAATCTTGTACAGTAAAAAAATACATTCACATCTGAGGGCGGCAAAACACAAAATAAATATCAACTGAACCATCGCCCTTTTAGTGTAACAAAATACATCTCTTGCTTTGCAACCCGTAGATGAATTTTTTCCTACGTAATCGACAAGAAGTACCAGGCCTCTGCCACGTAGATGTAAATATATTGGCTTTATTTACATCTGCGGGTTAATCTTGTGTTCAAAAAAATACAGGCAGAGAAAATGAGTTAGATCTATAAATCTATGTACCAAGGAAAATGAGAGTATTAGATAAAAATGAAAACAAATAGATGGACGTAATAAACCTATTATGTTTTACACTAAAATTACATCACAGTAAAAACACATGGCTGCTGATAGTTGTAAAATTACATCCAGATTGCTTGTGTAAATATTTTTTAGCAAATATATTACATGGAAAAATACATCACAAACTATTAACAGCTACATTATGGTTGTGCGACAATGCAGAATAAATCGAAAACAACATATGCAATTCATTAGTTGTATAACTACATATACCATTGAAAACACATTGATGTGGTTTTGATTAAAATTAATAATCGAGGGATGTAAGAATAACATGCATCAGAATAAAAAATACATCATGTTGACTCAAGAAAAACCTACTGTCTAATCTGACCCAATACTTGAGAGAATAAAAATAGAACATCATATGACTAGAAATATACATCCCATATGCAAATTTTTAACAAGAAAATACATCATGTTGAATAAAAAAAATAATTAGGAAAGAGCCCTATTGTGTAATGTGAAACAAAACTTGAAGGGAAGCAAAAGTACTTCCTATGATACAATAATACATCCTGTATGCACAATATTATTATGAAAATACATCATGTTGAATAAAAAAAATCAAACAAGAAACCTAGAGTTTAATCTGACCAAAACTTCAAGGAATATAAAAGTACATCATATGATACAATAAGGACATAATAATACATCTATACGCATATTTTTACTTACAGTTGAAGCAAAAAATTAGATGATCCCTTACTGTTACGGCTGGGAATGCTTTCAAACCAGATCAAATCCAACCCAAATTGTACAAAGTGTGTACCAACCTATCCCAACCAAACTAAATGCTGCATACTAGGATCCAAACCAAACCATAAATTTTCCACACAAACCATCCAAACTAGTTCCCAGCTACGGGTTCAATCCACATGTTCAAACCGATCTAATTGTGGTCTGCATCAGGCAGCTACCATGTTGAGTTTTTTGATAGATAAAAGGCTATAAAGCCGAACTTTAAATTAATAAAGCCATCACGGCCGAACTATAAGCAACGTTCAAAAAAGCGTACGCTTAGTCGCGCTTAAGCGCAAAAGCGAGCGAAGCGTTGCCCTACCGCTTCGTTTCAGGCCTGAGCGTGAGGTTAAGCGGTAAGCACGATTAGGCGGTGAGATTAAGCGCTGAGCGACGATTAGGCGCGTGGAAGTGAGGCAAAGCAGAGAAAAGCGCGTCGCTGCGCGTCCATGGTCATGGTCAGAGGTAGAAATTAAAAAATTGGGTGCTAGATGGGAGGGAAAAACGACCAGATATGGTTCCCTGGCACCCCAATTGACCACTCCCCCACTCCCGAGAGAGAGAGAAAGAGGTGGGAGAGAGGCGGCGCACCCGGATTCCGCCGGTGATGTTCCTCCTTCGCCGCCGGTGAATCCTCTCCTCTACTTCCCTCCACATCTTCCAGGCCGCCGGGACTATCCTCCCCAAGCAGGCTCCGTGTCCCCTTCATCCCCTCTCCGCCGAAAGCCCAGAGCCCTAGATCGAACTCGAACTAGTCGATGCCAGCCGCCAGCCGCCGCCGCACATCAGATATTCCTTTTCACGCTGGGCTAGTCGTGTGTGTTGCTGCTGGGCTGTTTCTTCTGGGCTACTCGTGTGTGTTTGTTGCTACTTGCTACACGCTGCCATGTTGGGCTGAGTTATATATTTAGGGCTGTTGCTGCTAGGCTGAGTTATATACTTAGGCTTAGGGCTGATTATAGTCTTGTGTATGCCCAATTTGGCTTCCGTGCTCCCGTCCGTACGCTTTTGCCCTGCACGCTTAAGCGGCGCTTAAGCTCGCTTAAGCAGCAGTTCCTCTAGGCAGTGCCTTACTGCTCGCTTTACGCTCAGCGCTTTTTTGAACCTTGACTATAAGAGGTGTTGAGGAGAACCTCTTGCAAAGCTGATCAAACAACAAGCTAAAACTAAAAGCAGGAGCACATCTACACTACACGGAACACACTCGGGACAGCGGAGAAGGCACCACCACTTATGGAACAAGCTTGACATCAAAGCTGAACACAAGCTCTAGATGTAACTAAACCAGCGAAGCATGGCAAGCAAGTTACAGGGAGCAACACCGCTGACATGGAAGTGTCAACAGGAAAAACACGCTATCAACCTATGATTCAAAGGCGACGATGAAGTCCAATCGATTATTCATTAACCAGGGCGTATTTAATGACTAATATTTACATGCTACGGATTATGCATTAACCATTTATTCTAAAAAAATCTTCATGTGGAAAAAACTACAACTAGTACTAATGATTTTATTAGTTTGTTACATAGAAATTACTTCTTAAAACATGGAAATATACATCCAGCTATTGTACAAGCAGCGATCAAAAAACATAGTTAGTATTTTGATACATATAATAGTAGTGATGTTAACATTCATGTATGAGAACATACATCCAACATTTAAAAAATACATCTAATACTAATGATTTCATGTGTTTGTTCCATCCAATTAACTTTTGGAAGATCATATTGTATATCCTTATGAAAAAATCTCAGGAATATGAAATATACATCCTACGTGTAGGCAAGAAAATCCAGTCGTCCGAAACAGGATGTATTTACTGTATAAAATTTACATCCTACATGATATTCAGAAAACTAGCCAGTGTGTATTATGATCAAAACCTTCAAAGTGGAAAATATAAACCTACACCCCGTGTATAAAAAAATACATCTGGTACTATTGATTGAGTGGATCTGTTACATCCATAGCATATTTTAAGAACACATTTGCTTCACAACAAAAATTGAACATACGACTAAGTGCTATTTTAACAGAAAAAAAACTCAGAGCACATAGCTGCACACTATAAAAATGCATCAAAACATACTATGGTATGGAGAAACATGTATGACCTGAACTCTGTGCGGTCATGTCATGCACCAAAGCTCAAGCCCTCCGTTAGGCTATGCGTGAGGTCTGGCATCTACCCAAAGAAAAAGACGCGGGGAAAACTGAGGATGAATGAGTCATCCTAGACAATCAGATAATGGAAATGAGATCAAAGCTCTTGTTATTATGGTGGATGGTGTGGCATCTGCGCAACGACACCATCTTTGGCATAGGCAATGCTTCGATCAATAACTCAGCTTAGTTCATTAAAAACTATCTTAACACCACCATTTTGATCAAGAATGGCTGGAACGAACACAACCATAAAGGAAAAGGGAAGATCACGTTTTTTTCCTGAACGTGTTACTACTGATCATATTATAACTGACAGAAATTCTTGCATTTCCTGGAGCAATACTAGTACAGGTCGGCTGAAAATCAACACCGACGCCTCCTTCATTTCTGAAGATGGTACGGGGCACTGGGGGCAATAGCCAGGAACCATACAGGGGAAATTATCATATCTACTTGAGGCTCTAGTATGCGATGCCAATTAGCAGAAGAAGCTAAAGCCTTGGCTGTCCTAGAAAGCATGCATGAAGATTGACTGATTGAGGCCGCTCTCAAGTCTCAACCAACCCATAACCATGGAGTGTGACTGTCAGGATGTTGTTAATGCTCTAAACTCTAGTTCCTAGGGAAGTTCAGAAGCCATCTTGGTGTATGCTTAATCCGCCCAGTTTGCCCATTCCATCCAAGACTTATAGGCTACAGGTTCAGAAAATCCCAAGATCAGTCAAGGGCGCACCTCCCTGGCAGCTTATAGTCATAGAACCTTCACTACTGGTGTGATGTATTGCTCTGCACCAGCTAAACACTGATTGATTATAACCCTGTCGTTTCTACTTGATAATATATCAACACCATTTAGAAAAAAGAAACATGTATGAACTACATGGGTTATCTGCACCATGCACTAAAATTGAAACAGAGGCATGTAACAGCGACGCTGAAACTACTCTACAAGCACCACCGTGAGGCGGAGCCAGCTCGTCCATGGAGCATGGCAACGAAGGAGACCTACGACTGCTACGAGTATACCTGCTGGAACACTCGTTCAGTCCTAAAAATTGGACGAAAAATTTGCCACCATAGCCTGCACATCTTCCAAGGCTAGCTGGGGCTATGTCTCTGCAACTACGATCAAATTCGAATCGACCGCTAAGCAACTAAAATCGAAAGCACATCGACCCTACATCACCACCGCGGAAAAGCAACAAACGGAAGGTAAACACCCGAGATCGAAGCACTCACCAGCTCAAAAAAAAATACAGAAGTACACCGCAGCCTGGACGCAGCACCACGCCGCCGATGCCCTCTCGCCTCCGCCTCCAAGCCCGTCCACCCCACCTCAAATGCGTCGAATCCCAGCGCCCGCCTCGGATGCGTCGATCCGCGCGTCCGTAGAGAGGCTGCTCCACCGCTCCCACCCACTAGGACGACCACCCTGCGGCTTCCCGGCGGACAACTCGTCGCCGACGAGGCTGATTTAGTGGGGAGATCGACGAGGGGGTAAGAGGAAGTGGACACTAGTGAAGAGAGGAGAGGAGTTGAGGACGAAGTTGACTTTGAACGGGGCAACGGGGAAGAGGTAATCGTCTTTTTTTTCTCGTTCGAGCCGTTCGATCACGATCCGACGACCGCGAGAGGGGAGCACCGTGTAAAACTACAGCGTGCCCAGGCAATAGTTAGAAATTGGGTTACATCTTATCCTCACGATGCTGAACTGCTACTCACCTTATCCTCTACCACCCATTTGCTTTTCTGTGGAACCCCGACCGGAAGCAGCGCCAAGAGGGGAGAGAGGAGTAGCAGCCTGCACTCGCCGTCGAGCACGAAGCTGCCCGGGAGGGGGCCCGTCGCCGCCGAGGATGGAGCCGCGCGGGGAGGCCGCAGTTGCCGACGCAGCGGTGGAGGGCGTTGCCGCCGCCGAGGACGGATCCGCGCGGGGAGGCCGCCGTCACCAACGCAGCGGTGGAGGTCGTTGCCGCCGCCGAGAACGGAGCAGCGCGGGGAGGCAGCCATTGCCGACCCAGCGGGTGAGGTCGTCGCCGCCGCCGAGCACGGTGCCGCGCGGGAGGCCATTGTTGCCGACACAGCAGGGGAGGTCGTCTCCGCCGCCGAGCACGGACCGCGCGGGGAGGCCCCCGCCGCCGAGCACGAAGCAGCACTGAAGGATGCCCAGAGGCCCGCCGAGCCCGCCGCCGAGCAAGCTCCGGAGGGCCGCCGTCCAGCACGCATCCGAGAAGCCAAGCACCCAGCAGAGAATCTGTTGTCGACGAGGACGGGCAGACAGGACAGGGGTCTTCCGTTGTCCACGAGCTCAGGATGGGTGTCTCAGGTCGACCGTCGACGAGAAGATGGAGCTACCAGCGATGTCCATGTGCGCCATTGAGCAACATGCGTGAGGAGACGAGTCTGATCATTTCCCATCTTTGCTTGGGTAATTAATTTAGTATAATTGACAGGTTAATTCGTTAGTAATTGACAGATTAATTTGTGGTAAATGCCTGATTAGTTTGTGGTAGTTGCCATATTTTACTAACTGCCAGAGTGGTAAGAATCCTAATTGCCTGATTAATTCCGAGCGACTGCCAAATTAAATTAGACTAATTTCCTGATTAATTAGAAGCCTGGTGAATTTATCCCGGTGACTTCACCCTGATTAAAACATGGCAACTAAGTGAAATTTATCTGGCAGGGGCAGTTTTTTGCTTTTTCTTTTAACTAGTCCATGCTAGTCCATGGCATAGAAAAAGGTTGTTTGGCTTTTTAGACTATACCTCGTGTCAGCCTCGGCCACAGCAACGAACGCAGCAAATGTGCAGTGTTTCTATCCTACGCGTGCGGGCCGCTCAAAGCGAAATAAAGGGGCAGCTGAGTTGCCAGCGGGGCGTCGCACGAAATGGAAATATGCGGCGCCGCCGCCTAGTCCTGTAGAGCTAGAATATATTGGAAAACATATATTATAAAAAATAAACTAGTAGAATTGTTAAATTACTTAATAGTTATGGTACATTTTTTCGAACAGGACGTTGCAACCTCAATCTCTCTATCGAAAAGATGCATACGCCCATATTTTATTCGGAGCTAGTTGAGTATATACCGTCCCATTGCATCATGAGTCATACACATGAGTTGCAAATTAGATCGCACCTGAGTTTTTTTAGTTGCAAGAGGGGATACAACTAGCAAAAATAATCCGGATCATTATGGCTTCTTTGATTCATAGGATAGGAAAATCATAAGAACATGAAAAGTATATGATTGAAATGTTATGGCTACTTGAATTCTATGGAAAGATAAAGTGTGTTTGATTGTAGCAAAGAAAAATTTCCATGAGGTATGACCTCATGTTTTTTCCTATAGAATTTGCACTAGAAGATTTCTATAGGATTTGTTCCTATAGGATATATTCCTATGAATTAAACAACATGTGTAGGAAATTTTACTATATGATTTAAATCCTACACAATTCCTATGAAATTCCTATGAATTAAAAAAGCCCTTAGATGTGCTCTGTGATTCGTGCTAGTCATGAGGGTTGCAACTGAGATTTGATGACGTCATCTAGTTGATAAGTAACTTAGTTCTCAATCGACCGAGAATTAGCCACACCCTTTCTTTAATTATATTATTCAACAAAGAACTTACAAGAACATACATAAAAAAACCCAAAGCCACCACACCACACCTACAAACTTACAATGGGGGGAAGCATGACATCTGGGCCTTCTGCCCTAGGAACATAAACAACATCCCACCATCTAGATACAGGGGGCTCATTGAATCGCTCTATAGTGCTCTGGGGCACATATCCAAGCCATAGACCCTCAACGAGCACCTCATCCACACACATCGGAAGCCGCCACCATCTTCGACCCATCTTCAGAGCAAAGATTCGCATGATTCTCACCAGGCCACCACGGCGCCAAACAACACCACCGCCCTGCCTCGACCATCAAAGTACACCCACCATCGGATGCCATTGCGGCATGCCGCCGAGACTCGTCATTGATGAGTTAGAAGATGCCACACCGCTCCATCCTTGAGGCCGCTCCTGCTAGTACCTACTCTGAAAACAATGCCCCCAACCCCCTAGAGGAAAGTGGCGCTAGGCACCGCCATCGTTCGATCCGAGAAACCTAGATCTAGCCCAAAGCAAATGAAACTTCCTGCCGATTCCATGCCCACTTCAGATCACATACCATGTGTTGTTTCAGTTGGCATCTCTATTTCTAAACTAAAGATCTTTCGGTTTGAGTATCACTCGATCACAATACAGGGTTTTATTGATGTTGTGAAAACAATTTGGAAAATTAATTATCGATGGACAATGGAAAATGTAGACTCAAAAAATGGAGGAGTAGCATTCCTGTGATTAATAAGTTCATTGCAAACTTCAATAAAGTCATTTTGCTCTTGGATGATATTGATGAAAAGAGAATGTAAATTTTAATTGAATGCAATTTTAGAAATATTGTGAAGAGAAATGCAACACTTGTTACCTTTTTTTTAAACGGAGGCAAAACCTTTGCCCCATCCATTAATTAAGAAGAAAATGCTCAGTTTTTAGGAGAAAATCGGGCGAAAACCTACAACAACATGTCCACGTCCACCCAAACACCATCCACCCACACATACCAACACAAAGATCACAGAGCCACACGAACTAACACGACACACCTACACGCACCAACAAGGGGGGACACCATCAATCAACCACAAATGTTTTTCCTGTAGCACACTTCTCTTGCTTCTACACTTGTTTGGGCTAGCACCATCACTCTTGGACGTAACCTCACAGCCAGGGTACGCAGTGGCGAAGGTAGCGAGAAAAACGAAGATCTCCCTGGCAACGAAAGCTCCGGGCACAGGTGCCAACACTCCTCACTTAGCAACCCCGGACTCATGCGAGAGATAGACAGGTGCGTCGACAACATCACTCAACTCAAGGTCAAGTGTCTGAGTCGTGATCATGTCCATGCCCTCACGCTCAGAGGCAGCTGACTCATTAGGCATCGATGATGGCCTAGGAGGAGAGAAATAACCGTGGAAGTGCTCTTCCTCAACCACTGAGGACGTCTTCTCGGAGGAGTCAAGGCCCAACCTAAGCTTGCACTTTGGCGAGCCCCAAACCAACACAAGGACATGCCTCATTTGGCTCCACAGTAAAACCAGCACACACCAACAACAGTCTGAGAGCTGCGAGCTCTTCATGACTTGGGCGAGACGCCTCATCGACACAGACATCAACTAGCTGAAGGAGCTCCATGTGCATCAAGGAACATGGGACTGATAGAGAGAGTCCAGAGTGGCGTTGATCTTGAACTGCACGCAACTCGTAGGAGAGGGTATTGGCACCACCGTTGCAACCGAGTGGCCCATGACCTCAACCCAACTTCGGGGTGATGAAGGGCGACGATATTGAGCAGATGGAGAGTGGCTCCGTTGGAAAGGAGCTGAAGCGACCGGAGATCGAACAAAAGTGACCACCTCTTCACCAAGAGTGGCAGGAAATCGAGCACCACAAAAACGCTCCCGGTGACGACGATATCGGATGCTTCTAAAGGGCCCACGACATGTGCTGACATGGTGGTCACGCGCGTGGCACCTGAAACATCTCCCACAAGCACAACGCTTGAAGTCGAGACCACACTCAAGACCTTCCCCTCGAAGCAAAGGTGTTGGCTCACGGCCAGGGCGGCCACCCCGTCCCACTTGCAACCGAGCCTTCATTATCTTCAACAGCAACAGATGCAGCGCAGGTTTTCACCGCATTACCCTCGACCTGCAGCTAATGTGGTGTTATGAAATTGCAAAGGAAGCTCTTCTAAATTATGCTGCACTAGTTGGACTGGCATGCTATTTTTTCTAGCTACACCATAGGATCGCTCTGGTCCCGAAATTGATTACAATTTCTTATGTAGAACACACTCAAGTTCAGTCTAATAATGTAGATTTGCAAAAGAAAAGATGGAGGACCACAATTTGAATGAGATGCAGCTACTTTTTGGGGTGTATGATTTGAAATGTGTATTGTTTTTTGTATAGCAGTGTATTGTTTTATTTTAACTTCAGCCTGAATATATGTTTGAACCCTGATCGGTGGCACAAAGTCTGAATTTATATTATCACGTAGTCTGAATCTTGTGTGCAGAATGAACCGCCTTAGGTACGCACGAACCGTCACGGTAGGAGCAACCCTAGAAATAGGGAACTTGAGCTCTTGGAAGAAATCAAGAAACACTAGGTCGCGTGCGCGCGATCGCGAACGGGATCAAGGAACGGCGAACTGGACCGACGATGGCGCTGGAGCTGGCCGCAGCGCTACCCGAAGACGTCCTCACGGAGGTCCTCCGGCGCCTCTCGCCGCATGTCCTGGCCGCGTCCCGGTGGGTCTGCAGGGCATGGCGCGACGTAATCGACGCCCGCCTGCGCCACCTCCTGTTCTCCCACTCGGTGAGCGGCATCTTCATCAACTACACCGCGCGCACGCATGGCTTCTCGAAGTTCTTCTCCCGCCCCTCGATGGGGCCGGCGATCCACGGAGGGCTCGACTTCCTACTCTGTGATGGTGTCAAGGTCACGGACCACTACGTCGTCAACCCGGCCACGCGGCGGTGGGCGCGTCTACCCCGACGGCGCCCTCAGCCGCACATGACGGGATTCGGCCAGAGCGCCTGCCTCGCGTTTGAACCCGCCGTGTCACCGCACTACGAGGTCTTTCTGATACCGTGCCTTCCCGGCGACGGCGAATCGAATGATGAGGAGGACGCGTTGCTCCGATCGGAGTGGCCTCCCGCATCATACTCGCTGCACGTGTTTTCGTCGATGGCCGATCGGTGGGACGAGAGGACGTTTCTGCTGGAAGGCGAGGCAACAGGGATCGTCGCCCACACTTATTTGGATCTACGGTATCAGCATGCCGTCTATTGGCGAAGCAATCTCTACATCCATAGCCAGCATGGCTGCTATCTTACGAGGTACGTACCTTTTGCTAGTTCTAGGTTGATGGACAACTAAATTAGTTTAAAGAGATGATTCTAGAACCATTAGAGTTGTATTGTGATTCATCCACACGAGAATCGCACATGGGTGTGAGTTACACATCTTTTTTCCGAGTTGCGTGTAAATTTCAAATGAAATTGGTTGATTTAAGAATTAAGTTAATTCTAGGTCAACCGAGAACTAGCCGCACACTAACTTGTTTTATCCGATCGCTCACATTTTGTAGAATGTCCTCGACAAATCACACGTACAGAGTAATCAGACTACCAGGTGACGATGATGTCAGACAGGGAGGATATCCATACTGCCATTTGGGGAGATCGCTCGGAGGGATCTATTGCGCACAAAATAAGTACTGGAATAAGCTTCTGCTTTGGCACCTCAGCGAGCCATCACGCGATCAAACAGAATGGGTGTTAAAGCATGATATTGATCTCGCGGCTTTTGCACACAATTTCCACGCACTCAACTACCGTCAGATGTTTTTTGAGGAGGACCATACTCAACAAGTGGGCGGACCATGGATACTACAGGATGTTAAGGACTTCCAGAACTTTGAGGAATTATGGACCTTTGACGAGGATAGCATGGGGTCCTGGAACTCTGAGGAGCATAACATTCTTGACATTGACGATGCTTTTGAAAGAAACTATGGCGGAGGAGGTCATCATTTTCTTGGATTTCATCCTTATAAAGAGATCGTCTATTTAGAATTTCCAATTGGAAGAGGAGTGGCCTATGATTGGAACAGCTCGAAATTTCATGACTTGGGCAACTTAAAACCACAAGGATACCATTACCTCCAACTAGGTACAGATGCATCTTTCCCGTACACGCCTTGTTGGATGGGGCAATTTCCTGGAAACGAATTGGAAACTCAACTTAAATATGAGGAGCTATTGACAAAAAAATTGGAATTGGAAGCTCAGCTTGAAAGTAGCTCCAACTTTACCTGTGTGGACGAGTACGAGCTGCACAAACACCGTGGGCACGCCAAGAGGATCAAGGACTGTGCCGCCAAAACTCGTCGAAGACGTCGCATCGTGGCTCGGTAGGAATCTACCTTGACCGACATGAAGTTCAAGGCGACCAAGTTCAACCTTGGCACCGCTGGATCCAGGTTGTTTGATTAGCTTCTTTGAAACCAAAATGAGCATGTATGTGCAAATAATTGGAATACCAAATTGAAGATGAGGAGATGTGGGACACCATACTCATGTTCGAGGCCCCGTACTTGCAACTTGTTGGCCCAATGGAAAAGTAACTTTTAGACCATATTCTTGTATTTGCTTGCCCTGTTCGTGTATCTTGTATTTGCTTGGAACAAGCCAACCATGTGTACTAGTAATTTTGAAATCCTGTGTGTAGGTGGATCCGGACTATAGACTGCTAAAAGTTATCACAGGAAGAAAGTAGACTTGTAAATTACTCAGCAGTTATTTTAGATACATAAAACCACAAAACTCATGGCCACCGTGTTCACTGTTTACAGCATTCACTAATCTTTCTATTCTTAATAGGTGATCCCATTTTCCTGCACATGCAAGGTATCCACCTCATCATGTATCCTTGAGCAATCCTAAACTGCCATGTGTCATTAAATCTGCCACCTAATCTTTTATCTCTTAATAGCAAACCCCCACTAGCTGATTTTCCTACACTCTCCGACTCTCGTTTTTTTTCGATAAAGAGCGCTTTCATTACTTATTAAAAGTATTACACCCGGCCTCTGCATATCAAGATGCACACAGCCGCACACTCACGAAAAAACAAAGAGGTATCCGCACAAGGAAAACAAAAACCAGCACAAAAGTCTGCGACATGGAATGACAGCTACGACTCCTAGGACTCTATCCTTAGATTACGCCGCCATCCATGTTGGGAAAAAATATCCTTCGCCACATCCTCCAACCGTGTAGAAACCTCCATAAAGAGGTCTCGGCTCTCCGGCTTCTGAAGCAAGGACCACGAACGGAGCAAAGCGGTGGATCGGTAGATAACCTGCAAACATGAAGAGTTAGTATCATGGAAAATCTTGTCATTTCTACATAGCCAAAGCGACCAAATAATGGCAATCGCTCCCACCCTAATAAAAGTTTTATACCTACGATCTACCCCATTGAGCCGGTCACCAAAAAAATTAGCCACGCTCCGAGGGGGATACAAGGTCGAACCTATTTGGGTTATTGACCATACGAGATCTCGCGAATTGACAGGTTGAAAAAAAGATGATCAATTGTCTCGTCGTGATGACAAAAGACACACTTTTACTACCCTGCCAATTACGCTTTACAAGATTATCCTTAGTAAGAATTATCCCCCTACGAAGATACCACGCAAATATCTTTGTTTTTAGTGGTATCTTCATAGACCAGATTTTTTATTGGTACAAGCTGGCGTGTCCGATTGGATTAACGCTTTATACATTGAATCTACTGAGAATTTTCCACTCTCATTTAGATTCCATCTAACCACATCGGACCCCTGCGTCAACTGAACCCTTTCGAGTCGTTGCAGCAAAGAATTCCAGGATTCTAGCCTAGGGCCTAGAATATCCCTTCTGAATGCCATATTACTCGGAGAATTATGCATCACCGTTGCAATGGTTTCAGATTTGTGGCGGACTATACTTGTATAAAGCGAGGATACTTGTTCCCGAAGGGTGGTATTTCCTAACCATTTATCCTCCCAAAACCGTATACGAGATCCATCTCGATCGAGAAAGATGTGTATGGGAAAAAGAATCTCTTTGTCGCCATAAGACCAGCCCAAAAGTGTGAGTCACCAGGTTTCCAAACCACTTGGGACAAAGCCTTTGACCCCATATACTTTCTCTTTAGAATCGTTTGCCATATACCTTCTTCTGAAAGAAGTTTAAATAACCATTTTCCAAGTAAGGCTCGGTTTTTGATCTCAAGATCATGGATACCGAGTCCCCCCCTGGTCTTTTGGTCGACAAAGTATATTCCATTTAGCCAGACGATATTTCTTCTTTTCACCATCTCCTTGCCAAAAGAATCTAGATCGAAAATAATCTAATCGATGCAAGACTCCTTTAGGCAATTGGAAGAAGGAAATCATATACGAGTACCATATTGCTTAGCCTGAATTAATGAGAACCAACCTTCCACCAAGAGACAGTAGCTTTCCTTTCCAACTCGTTAGACGTTTTTGAAGTCTTTCCTCAACTTGTTTCCACTCAGCTAAAGTGAGTCTCCGATAATGAATCGGAATACCCAGATAGCTAATTGGGAACTGGCCAATCCCACATCCGAAAAGTTCGGCATATGAGGAAGCCTCATGTTGAGCATCACCGAAGCAGAACAATTCACTTTTATGGAAATTTATTTTAAGCCCAGAAAGCTTTTCAAAAGCCGAAAGTATCAACTTAAGATTTGTCGCTTTCTCAAGGTCATGTTCCATAAATAAGATTGTGTCATCGGCATATTGAAGTATAGAGAGACCACCATCAACAAGATGTGGGACCACTCCTTCAATAAGACCGTACTGCTTTCAGCGCGTTCAATAATAATGGCTAGCATATCCGCCACTATGTTAAACAACATAGGTGACAATGGATCGCCTTGCCTCAATCCCTTTTTTGTCGAAAGTACTTGCCCACATCATCATTGACTTTAATGGCAACACTTCCTCCAAAAATGAAATTGTGAATTAAAGAACGCCACTCTTGTGAAAAACCTTTCATCCAGAAGAATTTGTTGTAGAAAGGACCATTTTACTTTATCATATGCTTTCTCAAAATCAATTTTTAAAATAACACCGTTCAACTTTTTCCTATGAAGCTCGTGCACCGATTCATGCAAAGTGACCACCCCGTCTAGAATGTTCCTTCCTTGCATAAAGGCCGTACGTGACGGACGCACAACATGATCAGCTACCGAGTTAAGTCTTAAAGTTGCGGTTTTTGTGAATATCTTAAAGCTAACATTTAGGAGACAGATAGGTCTATATTGTTGGATCCTCTCTGCCTCCAAAACCTTAGGTAATAA
Organism: Lolium rigidum; assembly: GCF_022539505.1. Lineage (NCBI taxonomy): Eukaryota > Viridiplantae > Streptophyta > Magnoliopsida > Poales > Poaceae > Lolium > Lolium rigidum. Next base: position 280,487,191 of record NC_061511.1, on the reverse strand, counting down.
GATTATCTCACCGAAATTTAGACGAAACAATTCTAGTTGATCTTCGTGCAATACAGAAAATAGAGCTAAAAGATCAGTCTTAATGATTTCCCAGAAGTTTTGATAAAACTTCTGTTGGAAAACCATCGGGACACTGGTGCTTTATTATGCTCCATTTGGAAAACCGCCTTCTTGACCTCCTCCTCGGAATAGGGGTACATCGGAAAAGCATTTTCCTACGGGGATACTTGGGGGATATCCTGGATCATGGATTCTTCCATAGTAAAAGTTCCTTCATCCGGATCCCCAAATAAGCCCTTATAATAATTAGTGATGTATGTTTTGAGTTGTTCCTGCCTCACAATCGTCCCTTCATCCTGAACCAAGGAATGAATAAGTTTCTTCCTATGTCGCCATTAGCAACGAGTGGAAGTATCTTGTATTCGAATCTCCTTCTAGGATAAATTGGACTTTAGATCGTTGATACCATTTAAGCTCCTCTTCCCTCAACATGGTAGCCATCCGCGCATTATATTGATTCTTAAGATCAATTTCTTGCGGTGACGAGTAGCCGTGTCTCGGCAAGGGCTTCAAGTTCATCGATCAAGGAAGTAAGGCGAAGCTTCTCGGCTTTAAGAATACTGCTACATGTCTTGCCCATCCCCCAAGGTGTTTCCGCATAGCGCGTAATTTATTATTCCACCTTTGGATAGGGCTAGAACCAGACAACGAGTCTCTCCCATACTCTCTTAATCATTTCCGGAAAGCCTTCACGTTGTAACCAGCCCAATTCAAACTTGAATTGGCGTTTACATTGTGATCTATGCTTGCAGGTTGTCAAAGAATGGGAGCATGATCCGACAAACCTTCAATACGAGGGAGAGCCCGTACGAGAGACCATAGGATATTTTGATTCCCAATTATGGTCCATAAGTACACGATCCAATTTCTCATATGTAGGTTCCGGCAGATTATTTGCCCAAGTGAAGCTGTCTCCCAACCATTTCAATCTCTTTCAAATCCAAGCCGTCGATGACGGCATTGAATAAGAAAGGCCAATAGTTGTCGAAACGGCCCCTACTTTTCTCATGAGAAAACCTTAGCAAATTGAAATCACCCCCTATGATGATAGGATATGGGTTATCTTTTGCCAGATTAACCAATTCACGCGAAAAGCAGCCTTGTGCTCGACACGGGCAGCACCATACACGGTGACCGGGCTCCAAATGAAATTGTCGGACTTGTTTCGGATGTGGAGTTTAACATGGAAATCTCCTTCCGAACATGTCAACACTTCCATCGTGGAATTCCTAACACCAAGTAAAATGCCCCCGAACGACCCCGAGGAGGCCGAGAAAACCGGGAAAAATCTACTCCGCCGAGAGATGCGGTTTAGAAGGCTCCCAGAGAAATCTCGCTTCCCAGTCTCGGAAATACCCACAAAATCTAAACAATGTTCTGTTATACAATCAGCGATATGTAAATGTTTAGCCAAGTCTTTGAGACCTCTGCTATTCGAAAACATACCATTCATTGTGAAACTGATTTTGTAGATTTAACCTTAGACGAAAATTTAGATTTTTTTGAAGCAGAATTAGCTTTGGATTTGCGAGCTGATGCTTTTAGATCATATACAGAACTTAGCATCAGTTCATCCAAATCTACTTCCGCTACCTCATCAACAAGATGGGAAAGAAGCTGACCATCTATTGTGGCACTCAGCTCTTCATCATCTTGAATAGAGGGACCGGACTTAGGCTGAGACTTTAGGATTGACTTTTAATCTGTCAAATTCCATATGTCTCAAAGCGTTTGCCGAAACAGAAATTGCATTATTACTTGAACCCAAGCTAACCCCTACACTAGCAAGTTTAGATGAAATAACAGTATCCGAAAGAGGTAAAAAAGATTTGGATTTTGACTTCATACCAGCTATGTCCAAATTAATATTCGCCTTACGGCGCATCGCCTTTGTCAACGTATCTTCATCCGTCGCCTTCGACCCATCCGCCTCCATTGCGTGGCGAGAACTAAGCCGCGGCGGAGGTGGCTGTTGTCGTGGAGGAGGGGCCACTGACTTTGGTGAAGAAGATGATGAAGGCGAAGCCGAAGAAGACAGAGCCGACTCCTCCGAAGCCACGGTTCCGCGTGGTGACAAGCACGTCAAGGACGTGTCCACCACGGGGTCCGAAGCGTCAAGCGCCCCAACTCCATAGCTCGAACCGTAGGAGGGCGGTGCCGCGGTAGAACCCTCCCACTCGGCTGCTCGATGAAGAGACGACGAAGATATGCTACCGCCCCGGGGGGACAGGGTCGGAGAAGACCCCCGAGGCAGCAGCAACCGGGCGCCCGCCCACGTCCATCGCCGGCGCGCCAACTCCGTCCCTGGTCGTGGTGCCACCCGCACCAGGCTGCGCGTCCGCGTCAATGGGGGTCAGCGGAGCTGCTGCGACTCCCTGCACCCCACCACCATGACTCGGACTGTAGGAGGGCAGTGCCGCGGTAGAACCCTCCCACACGGCTGCTCGATGAAGAGGCGACGAAGAGACGGCTGCCGCCTCGGGGGACGGAGGCGACGACCCCCTCAAAGCAGCGGTAGCCGGACGCCCACCCGCGTCCAAGGCGGCGAGCCGACGCTGCCTCTGGCCATGGTGCCACCCGCACCAGGCTGCACGTCCGCGCCATTGGAAGTCAGCGGAGCCGCTGCGACTCCCTGCACGTCCAAACGCGGGGTCTCCGGGCTTCCGCGACCTCCAAGCACATCCTCGAGCGTGGGCGACGAGGTATCATCGCCGCGTGGCGGCGTAGGCGAGGAAAACCCGGAGGTAGCGACCCCCTGCACAACCGACGAAGAACAAAAGGTAGGCGATGCCGAGAGTCCGCGGGAGGTAGTGACGAAGACGTAACAGGTAAAACGATGCCTTGAGCTATTAGTCCAGGGGATCTCTGCCTCACCATCTCCACTATCTCCTTAGCTCTCGGTGTTTTCGGAAAAGGATTGAAAGGAGTGACCGCGAACACGGGAGCCGAACACAAAGAATTCTGCACTATAGCCCCATTGGAACCTCCTGTAGTCTGAGCTGAATCAACATCCATGTTCAACGACGGGAGTCTGCTATCGGTTTAGGATCTGCACTCCCCTCTTGGTCATTGTCCTTACCCGCATCAGCATCATCCGGATCATTACCTTTGCGCCTCCAAAAGAAAGGAACAAAATCATCTTCAGGGACAAAGTCCTCAGGCTGTCGACGGAAGAAGAAATCATACCCTCTCAATTTCAACACAACTGTCACCCCAATGTACAACTGACCATTCACATCGGCCCTTTTTTCAAGCACCTTAGGATCTAACATGGCCACCAAAAGACGTACCACTCCCCGCCTCCGCAAGGTAACGAGATCGACGTCCAGAGTAGTGCCAATGAGAGACCCCACTGCCCAAAGACCATGAAAATGTCTCACAGAATACGGAACTCCTTCAACCGTAACCCAAACAGGGGTAAGCTCAAACTTATGTGGAATCTCCTGTATCTTCCAAGAACTAATGGTAAGATGAGAATCCGTGGACTGCACCTTCATTTGAAACCCATCAACTCTCTCCAGATCTTCAGCCGAGGGAAAACCAATAAGATACGCATCGCTCCCGTGAGCCAGAGCTTCCCATTTCCAATGGGGAGCTGGACAAATGCGAGCCATTTGCTTCTCAATGACAGCTGCTGCAACCATGGGACCCTCTAACTTGACGAGCGCGGTAGGTGAACAAACGGGTGCTAGAGTGAGGCTTGTAAACAGAATCCGGTAACTCCAGAAAAAGAGACTCCTCAAAACCTTGCGCCACGACCACTGCCGAAGGCTTAGGCAGACGAAGAGTGGGACACCTATTAGTCGGGTGTGCCGCATTATCGCACACAAGACAATAGTGCAACACTTTACAATCCTTCGTAGCATGGGTATCCACGGCACATTTCCAGCACTTGCCCGGCTTCTTAACCTTGGTCGGAGCCGGGGGAAGCGCCTGCGCCAAGTCCGCTGATTGCATGGGCGTCGAGACCACCCCGTCTCCCAAGAAAGACTGCACAGGAACCGGCTGCTGCTGAGGTGCTGGAGCGAACACAGCTGCGACGGAATCAACAAACGGCATAGAAGAATTTGGCGGAGGAGCCGCGGGAGGAACCACAGCCACTGCCTTTTTCTTCTTACGCTTATTCTTGGAGACGACCGCCGCTTCCCCGCTGCTGCGGTTGCTGATGTTGCTTGCAATTGCGGGTAACTCGGAACACTGATATTGACCAAACGGCGGCACAAAACTCTGCTGTCTGCTGCTGCGGAAAAGGTTGAAAGGGCAGCTGCTGCTGCGGCGAGAAAAAGGCCGGAGGACCCGGCTGCCTAGAAGGAGGTTGCAGAGGCTGAAAACCTTGACTCCCACCACCTTGGAAGATCGGAGCACCAGGCGCATAGGAGGCACCCAACGCGGGATTCACCAGCGGAAGACCTTGTGGCGGCACCGGCCAAGCTTGCTGAGGAGGAGGCGGGCCCGACGCAGGCTGGGTCGGACGGAGCGGCAGCGCCGCCGGGCGAGGCTGAGGAGCCGCCGGACGAGGTTGCACACTGCCGGCCTCGGTTGCGGGCGGAGTTCCCTCCGTCGGAGGGCGAGGTTGAGAGCTGCCGGGCGGGTCTGCGTCCCCGCCGGCCGCGGTTGCGGAGCGGCGATCCCTCCCGACGGAGGGCGAGGTGGGGGCCCGGACATGGGCACCGGCGGCGGCGAGAGGAGCACCGAAACGTAGGAACGTGGATCGCGAGGAGGAGACGACGTGACGAAACTCGAGGACGGCGAAGACGGGCTGTCGATGGAGGCGAGACGATGGCGGGCGACCGGGGTGAGTCCGATCGAAGCCCTCCCGAGAAGGGTTTGCATGCGATCGAAGCACCCTAATCCGGCGGCCCAGATGTTCCCATCCCCACGGACTGCCGCCTGCAAGCACGTGGGCCCCGGGCGCGTGATCCAAGGGAGTTTGAATCTCCGTGGATCCCGCCTCGGAAACGGAAGTCGCCTTCCCCGGCGTCGTCGACGAAGGCCGCACTTGGAGCGACGGGGAGGAAATCTCCCGAGAACCGGCGGTGGCGTGATCCGCCGCTTGGGCAAAGGGCCTCTCCACTTCCTAACCCGCGGCGGCCTGGAGAGACGAAGGCCAACGGGCGACGAGGAGAAGGCGCGTCTCTCCGTCGCACCACTTTCCCCCGGCGTCGACAATGTAGACGCCCTCGCCATGACACCCGACCTTGGCTCCTCCCCATCGAGATCTCCCGGCGCGCTCCTGCAACGAAAAACAACCGAATCATGCATACCTTTGTCCGGGAAACGCCAGTCGGACGGCGTCTTCTCCCAGAAGCGGGACGCCGGCTTGGGGATGCCGATCTCTTCCCGAGAAGGTGTCAGCGATCTCCTCCGCAGCACCCTCCTCATCCAGCACCTGCAGAGCCGCCTCAAACGGGATCTCCGAGGAGCACGACTCGGAGTCTGACTCCTCCTCACCCAGGGGTGAGAAACTTGATCCCACCGGCGATTGAGAGCCACACACTCGCCTGCCCAGATCATCGGCAACGGACGCCGGCGAGGCTCCCCCCATCGCGGCGGCTCCCCCCAGTCGTTAGGTAGTAGTAGTGTTAATAGTATGTGACACTGAAAATTGCCAGACCCGTGCAGCTGGCGCTGAATCACTCTCCGACTCTCGTGAGGCCACGTCATCATTTTTTCCAGTGCCGCACTTGGTCGCGCGTTGCATCTTACGTCTCTTCCGGCTCCCTCGCGCATTTTTCGCAGATGGGCCAGATAAAGAACTTCTTTCGTGGGCTAGCTGAGGCGCGTTGTCAGCATCCAATCTTTCTTGACGCCTCTTCCTCTTCATCTTATCACGACCCATGAATTTCCCCTATTCATCTTCTCCGCGAGTAAATGCAAGAGTAACCGATGAAGGCGATCTCCTTTCTAAATCTTTTTAAGCGGTCCATCTGGAGGATTATTTCTCATCTTCTACACTGGATACCCCCGTCCATGTGTTAGATCTGCCGTCGACCCATGTTGCCTCCTGGTACCGCCCCCAACATCTATCTCTCAACCTGTCAGGTTGTTCTCCGGCCGGCCCGGCTCGAGATCTGCTCCACGTTTTGCTCACCCCAAAACGGTGTGATTGGATTGTACGTGATGCTCAAGCTCCTCTGAATTGATTGGATTGTGTGTGCTGTTCACCGAAGCTACAGAGGCTATCATCAATGGATGAACTACGACAGCGGTACCTGCTTGCATCGGTACACAAGCTCTCTTCTCTTACTCTAAATTATTAAGGACTAATTTACATTGGATGAAAATGCGTCTTTTACTTTCTTACTCTCGCTGGCTGCACGTATTCCTTACCATGTAATATTCCCTGAATTTATTGTTTACGTTGTTATCCTGGATTAATTAGTTGCATGTGGCTATTTCTGCACAGTCCTTTCACTCAGCAGTTTTATGTATCATGTCACATTAGCATACCAATTATCTTATGCACGAGACACCTAATTCTTATTTTTAACTTTTCTCCCCTTGCAGGGTGTCATGTATGTGTAGAGATTGGATATTCTCTGAGAATTTAATCAATTTCGGCTATTGTATAAGTATAGCAAGAAAAATTACCTCAAATGAGAAGTTGGATCATGGCATATTTCATCCACTAAGGGTGCGTTTGGTTTCGGGATGGAGTGGAATGGAATGGAATCGTTCCTTTCCTAGAACTCATTCTTGCGTTCGGTTTGGGGATGAAGTGGAATGGAACGGTTCCTCGGAATGACATATTCCCTTTAGATGCGGAACCAACTCGTCCGGCCGATTCGGCCGGACCAAGTGGAATGGGTGACTGTCTCAGTCTGATTAATTAAAGTTTAGCAATAATTAACCAAGTTAGTAATAATTAATCAAGTTTAGCACTACTTAATCAAGTTTAGCAAATAATTAATCGAGTTTAGAATAATTAATCGGGTGACTAATCTCACCCATTCCATTCCATTCTCATCCCATTCCAAAACCGAACACAGGGATGGAACCGTTTCGTGACAAAAAATTTGTCCAAACCGAACACAAGGATGGAACGGTTCCGTGACATTAGAATGGAATGGTTCCATTCCACCCCATCCCGGAACCGAACACACCCTAACAGATTGGATCTTCAGTAAATTGCCCATCATCAAATCTAACATTAAACTGTCAAATGTCGTTTGATGTATTTATTAATAATGCTCCTTAAGGTGTTCTTTATGAATTTTGCATGTAAGTTCAACCTTCAATTTTGAATTACCTAAAAAATCTGCCAACTAGCAATATTGGTGCTACTGTTTGTATGTTCTAGCAACATTTGCAGTTGGACAGTGCTGCATTACTTGATATTTTTTCTTATAGCTTTCAACTCATGCTCAATCTTTAAAAAATAATACCTGATATCCAGATAGGAAGAGTGGATTCATTATCACAACTTGGGTCTATATAATTAGGCATGAACAAGCAGGATAGACATGATGAGCACTAATGTGTATTTGCAAGTGCAACATATTTTTCTACTGTTCCTTTTCAGGCCTGAGTAAATAGACAAGCTTAGTCAAATAATATAGATGAGTATTGAGTGGCTTACGTAAATGTTCAGTCTAACGGTAAGAATTGCCTTCCGTTAGTAAGGTGGACTACCGAAATGACCCAATGTCGCAACATCTTTCTTTTAGATCGGAGGTTTATTGCAGAAGATAGAGATCGAGTGTCAACGTGCATGCCTACTCCTGAAGTTTCTATGATATGTACTAGCTTTGTCTGATGGTAATAATATTTGTGGATAATTTCGTACCTCACCTTAGTTCGGTTTTCACCTGCTGAAACATTGTTATAGCAAATACTATGAATGATCAAGAGAATATTGAATATTAATTTTCTCACGCCTTTGTTCACAAAAATATCTACAAGCACTCAACGAGTATTCTGGTCATGTAATAAACATTTTTGAATTCAAATCATGAGACGCCCTATTTTACATGAAAGTGTTTAGAGAGTCATGTGAACTTTTACAAATTCATCGCTAAAATTTCCCGCCGCAACGCGCGGGGTATCATCTAGTTACTGAAGTAAACAAAACCACCATAGTTCAATTGTCTTAAACCAACACTTTTTTCATATTGATGCTAGCAACAAGCATGCATGGCCACAAAACTAAGTTTAATCTGGGGGTGAAATCGACAAGCCATTTGCTATGGTGCTGTTCTGCGATGTCGCCTGGGAACGAGCATGTCTCGGACAAGTGATCGGATTTTGGTGATGAAATCTAGTATTCTTCTTCAGCACCACTAGCACCACTCAAATCAACGCTATGATCAGCAGCCTGAAATGAGGAATCGAATATGAAGTTAGAATGTGAACTAGATGTAGTCAGCAACGTTATTCCGTTGACCTACTTAATCCTAGTAGTACTAAGTAAATCTATAACCAAACTGTGCAGCCTCTTTACAAGGAAATTTACAAAGGAACAGGAGTGTACAGGAAAGCTTGCCCCTGCGTCCCCCACTCGCCCTCGCGTGGCGACGGGGGAACCCCACCCCCCCCCCCCCTATGCCGCTAGAGAGGATGCCACGCAAAGGTTGGCCGTTGCTGGCAGCGACGAGGTCAGTACTAGAAAAACAACTATAGGTAATATTCTCACTTTCTCACCCGTAGCGCACTAAAGTAGTGGTGCACCACGGGTATATAGCCATGGCGCACACAGAATTTTGGTGCTTTTCATGCATATTTTTATAGTCGCGATGCACCCTAAAAAATGACGCACCACGCCTATATTTTGGCCGGGCAAAATATGATTATCATGGAAGATTTTTTTGCAGTAGAGTTCTCCGAGTTTTGCTCGGAATAGGTCACCTGGAGGAAGCTGAGACCGAGGCTATTGCCGGAGCCGATGAGGAATCCGGCGACCATGCGGAAGAGTCCAGCTAAGCCCCTCCAAGAAAGATTACAGCAAAGATGTAGCAAAAATATATGTTCAGAGAACTGAAGGTGCTTCATCTCCGGCCAAAGAGGAAGAGAAATGATTTGATCCTACGTGAAAAACATGGAACTGTGTCACTCGGTCCCTTTGAGAGTTTGTAATAACTTAGTAAACTTTATGCCTTTGCTAAGTAGTGTGTGGAAACATTTAAGGTGGAAAATAGTTATCCTGCTACTTGTTAGTTTACATGCACATGATTGGTTTTTTGAAGCAAGTGTTGGTTTCCGCATATTTTCGAATAACATGTTTAAATTTTTACGAGTTGGAAAACCTTTTACCGAGAAAACCTGATGCGGCAATAGAGCCAAATAGCTAGCCATCAAAAACCTTAGAGCCATCCCCCAACACTAAGTGTCCAAAATCTTTACTAGGAGTCCACATATTAGCAACAGAAAATACGTAGGCTAGAAAACTTAAGCTCATGTACAGCAGGGCGGTTTTTAAATATCCAAACTAATAATCACATAGGCAGAAACTTCTAGCTCTACGTTTCTAGTTGGAAAAAATTACATGATCCAAAAATAAAAAAGTAAAGAAGGTAAAAAACTTGTAGAGTGAACCAAACGCTTTTCATCGTTCATATAACACTACAGGAATGGGAGGCTACGCCGAGGGCCAGGCTATACGCCGACGGCCAAAAGTCGGGGCCGTCGGCGTCTGGCCCGGCCAGGCCAGCCCGCCCTTTCGACCCTCGGCGTAGCGCGGTTGTCGGCGTAGTGAGGTCTACGCCGAGGGCAGTCCTCGGCATATCTTTGTCCCTAGGCGTAGACAGGGCTACGCTGACGGTCACCCTCGGCGTAGGCCATTTTTCAAATTTGTCTAATTTTGTAAAAAATCATAACTAATTCATATGATGTCAGAAAAATGCGTATGAGGTATCAAAATGTTCAGAAAAACATCCTCTATCCGTTTATGTCAAAATTATGCATATTTGAATCATGTACAGTACTATGTTAACATAGAAATAATTCGATCACTTTCTTATATGTCCTCATGTTCCCGTTTTAGCCATATGGCAATTTAAACGAAGTCAGAAAATCTCGCGGAGCCGCATGGCATCATTTTATATGTCCTAGTAACCACTCCAAAAGATGGAATTGGGATACGATAATTATTTTGGAAAACCCTTCACAAATAGGGCTATCACGTCCGGAGTTCTATGGCTTTTAGGGCAAATGAGTAGGAAACGGCCTGTGACACCGCATAGTTTGTCGGAACGAGGTCATATTTGGCACGTGTGTGGTCCCTGGGATGGGAAGCAAGACCCCGGGAGCGGATTTCCAATCCGACCCATGGGCGATGGTTTTTTCATTTTCGGGGTGCCAAAACGGGTTTTTTTTGTGAAGCAGCTACATGGGGCGCATTTTAGTATTGCGCGAGACCTCCGCGTAGTGGTAGGACACCGCCTTCGCACCACATATCATATGCCATATGTGCGCGCTAGCTATATGGGAATCCATGCGGCTTCCTGCGGTGTCCCGCCGAATCCGCTGGAAAGTGACCGGATTTGAACTAGGGCTACACTTTCCGTCGCTCAATAAATTCCGGGAAAAATGTTTTTAGATATGACATATCACTTTATGTGCGAATATTTTTCTGTTTAGCGCGATGGTAAACGGGTGCACCAGTGTTCCCGGTACGGCCATACCGCATCTCCATGGGGGCCCGTTTTAGCCAGTGGCAATTTAAACGAAGTCGGAAAATCCCGCGGAGCCGCATGGCGTAATTTTATGTGTCCTAGTAACCACTCCAAAAGTAGGAATTAGGATACGACACTTATTTTGGAAAACCCTTCACAAACATGGCTATCACGTCCGGAGTTCTATGGCTTTTAGGGCAAATGAGTAGGAAACGGCTCGTGACACCGCATAGTTTGTCCGAACGAGGCCATATTTGGCACGTGCGTGGTCATTAGGATGGGAAGCAAGGCTCCGGGAGCGTATTTCCAATCCAACCCATGGGCGATGGTTTTTTCATTTTCGGGGTGCCAAAACGGGTTTTTTTTGAAGCAGCTACATGGGGCGCATTTTAGTATTGCGCGAGACCTCCGTGTAGTGATAGGACATCGCCTCCGCACCATATTTCACATGCCATATGTACGCGCTAGCTATCTGGGAATCCCTGCGGCTTCCTGCGGTGTCCCGCCGAATCCGCTGGAAACTGGCCGGATTTGAACTAGGGGTGCACTTTCCATCGCTCAATAAATTCCACAAAATATGTTTTTAGGTCTATAACACATCACTGTATGTGCTAATTTTTGTCCGTTCAGCGTGTTGGCGAACGGTGCACCAGCCCGCCCGATACGGCCATTTCGCATCTCCCGAGGGGGCCGTTTTGGCCACATGTCAAATTGGGCGTCATATTTGGATTCCTCTAATTTTTAGGTTCAAATGATGATATGGATGTTATATTTAGATTCCTCTCATTTTTCTGATCGATTTAGACATATTATTTGTGGAATTTCGATTTTCCGATTTAAAGATATTAATTATTCCATATTAAATAGAAAAAGACCAAAAAATAAAATCATTTTATTGTTATTTGAATTCAATATTATTATTACTTATATATTCATTGTTGTCTACTAAGTAATTGTTTGGGATTCAAAAATAAAGAGGTGTGCATCACGGTTCAAGGGTTAATAGGGTTGATATGCTATTATTATCAGCAAGAGGTGTAAATTCTATAATGGAAGCTCATCTGAATGGAACCAAAAAGTTAAGCGTGCTGAGGCTGGAGTAGTGTGAGGATGGGTGACCGACTAGGAAGTTTAGTTAGGGTTAAAAGTGTGAAAGATAAACAAGTAAAAAAAATTGTGTAAAAGAAATTAAAATTTTAAAAAATTTAAAAGTCTATGCCTAGGGTTTTGCCGTCGGCATATAGAAAAAATATATTTTTTTATTTTTTTTTGAATTTTTTTGGAAAAGGGAAATTTGAATTTTTTAAAAGTCTATGCCGAGGGTTTTGTCGTCGGCGTAGCAACGCCGAGGGTCGGGCTACACCGACGGCGATAGTGGCTTTGCCGAGGGAGTTATACGCCGAGGAGCTATGCCGAGGGCGGCCCTCGGCGTAGCCTACGCCGACGGCCAAAGCAGGCTACGCCGAGGGTTCCCAGCCCTCGGCATATAGCCTCATTCCTATAGTTTAAGAGACATATTTACATAGTATGAAATGTACTAAGTGTGGAATTGGCGTAGTTGTGCGATGTTTCATGGTCGATCTGTTTCGTCATAGACGTCACCTGGATCCACCCTCTTTCGTTTTCGGAGGAAGTTTTTAGGCCTATCTCATACTTCACCAATATCTATGAGGTAGTAGGATCCCTTATGCAATGTTTTTTTTATGACGAAAGGTCCTTCCCATGTTGAAGTCAGCTTGTGAGTCTTCTCATGTTTGAGGCGTAGCACCAAATCTACTTCCTTAAATGAGTGTGTCGAACACGATGCCTATGATAGCGACGTAGTTTCTGCAGGTATATGATGCATCTTTGGTCTGCCAAATCTCAAGCCTCTTCTAACAGGTCCACTAATAAGTGTCTCACCTCACCATCTTCTTTCCTATAGGCGGAAACATGTGGTGAATCATGGAATATGTCCGTTGGTAGGATAGCTTCTGCTCCATATATCATGAAAAATGGCGTGAATCGTGTTGATATGTTCGGAGTTGTACGAGCTCCAAAGTACAGATGAGAACTCTTCCCGCCGAGCTCATGCAACATGATGCAGTGGTGCTTCGAGTCTAGGTTTGATTCCGCTTAGTAGGTGTTCATTGGCCCTTTCAACTTGACCAAGATCTAGTCGGATCAATACTTCTTCAGAATACTCTTTTAATTCACCTTGAGAAAAAGAGACATTATTAGGAATTATGTTGTGTGGGAGACCAAATCTCACTACAGGTCTCTGAAGCTCTGAAGCTGGACCAGTGTTTGGTGGCGGAGACGGCTTGGTCTATGCCGACGGTTACATAGCCGGAAACCCGTCGGTGTAGCTTCACCGTCGGCATAGCTCGACACACCAACGGGGTTTCCTGGCCGTCGGTATCGCTTGGCCGTCGGCGCGCCACCGCTAACGGAGCTCAGTTAACGGCGGGGAGGAGCTACGCTGACGGTGTAACCGTCGGCATAGGTGCGACGTGGCGGCTTCTAGCATACAACGCTGTAGGTATTGCATGGTGATTTTGGGGTTTTTAATTTATGATTTTGGTCAGACATTTGTTGAATAAATCAATTAAAAATCCGTATGCATCTTTTATCTGATTAATTGTTCACATTTTGCAAAATGTACTCAGGAGGCATGGAGGATATCCAAAGTACCATTTGGGGAGATCACTGAGAGGGTTCTATCGCACAAAATTATTATTGGAATAAGCTTTAGGTTTGGCAGCTCGACGAGTCATCACATGATCAACATAATGGGTGCTGAAAGCATGAAATTGATCTCCAGTCTTTTGTACACAATTTTCACGCGCTTAAGTACCGCAATATACTTTTTGAGGAGAACCATGCTCAGCAAACAGGCGGACGATGATAATACAGGATGTTAAGGACTCTGAGGAGTCCGTGGATCACGTGGATTCCTGGAACTATGACAAAGGTAGCGTGGGGTCCTGGAACTCTGACGAGGATATCGTTCTTGACATTGACGATGCTTTTGAAAGGAACTATCGCGGAGGAGATCCTCATTTTATTGGATTTCATCCTTATGAAGAGTGTGTCTCTTAGACTTTCCACTAGGAAGAGGAGTGGCCTATGATTGGAACTGCTTGAAATTTCATGACTTGGGCAACTTAAATCAGAAGGATATCATTACGCCCAATTAGAGACAGACGCATCTTTCCCGTGCATGCCTTGTTGGATGGGGGAGTTTCGTTGGAAACGAATTGGAAACTCAACTTAAATATGAGCAGCTATTGAGTATTGACACAAAAGTGGGAAATGGAAACTGCCCTTTTTACAACAGACATTACGAATGAAGTGTTTCGTTCCAGAATGGGGTAGTTTAGTGCAACAATTTGTTCAAGGTGGTAGTGTTGGGGTCAAGGTGAATGATGATATTGGTCATTATTTTCAGACAAAAAAAGGTTTAAGATAAGGGGACCCTTTGTCTCCAATGCTTTTCAATATTGTAGTGGATATGCTTGCCATCTTAATTGAACGAGCCAAAGAGGATGGTCAAGTTGGAGGGTTAATTCCACATTTAGTTGATGGAGGCCTTTCTATACTACAGTATGCTGATGATACTATCATTTTTTTGGAACATGATCGCAACAAAGCTGTTAATATGACATTAATTTTGTGCCTCTTTGAAGAGTTATCGGGGCTCAAGATTGATTTTCATAAGAGTGAGATTTTTTTGTTTTGGAAAGGCAAAGGAGGATGAATACCAGTATAAGCAGATCTTTGGATGTGATGCTGGACAATTCCCCTTTAGATACTTGGGTATTCCAATCCATTACAAAAAAAACTCAGAAATTCAGACTGGTATCCGGTAGAAACACGTTTTGAGAGTAAACTAGGATGCTAGAAAGGGAAGTTACTATCCTCTGATGATAGGTTAGTACTTATTAATTCAGTTTTAACTAGCTTACTAATGTTTATGTTGTCTTTCTTACAAATACATGTTGGTGTAAGGAAACGTTTGGATTTCTATAGATCTAGATTCTTTTGGTAGTCAGATGAAAGTAAACGTAAATACCGGCTTACCAATGGAACATTATTTGTCGACCCAAAGATCAAGGGGGATTAGGTATTGAGGTACTCGAAATTAAAAACAGATGCTTATTGAGTAAATGACTCTTTAAACTTCTGAATGAAGATGGGGTGTGGCAACAATTGCTACAAAATAAATACCTAAGACAGAGGACGCTATCAGAGATGCAGGCTAGACCTACTGATTTCCCTTTCTGGAAGGGGTTGATGGAAGTCAAACAGGAGTTTTTTTCTAGGATTTTTTTCAAAGTGGGTAATGGTTTGACTACTCGCTTTTGGGAGGACACATGGTTAGGAGATACTTCGTTGGCTCATCAATATCCATCCTTGTATAATATTGTGCACCATAAGAATGTCACTGTTGCACATGTGTTAGCCCACACACCACTGACTATTACTCTCTGAAGGGTACTGAATGGTAACAAATGGACTGCATAGTTGCAATTATGTCGGAAACTCATGATGGTAATTAAACTTGAATGATGAGGATGACCGTTTTGTTTGGAACCTGACACCGAATGGTTTGTTTACAGTGAAATCGATGTATGAGGATCTTATGTGTGATCATATCCCTTTTCTTAGGAAGTACCTCTGGAAGGTCAAAATTCCTCTTAAGATTAAAATCTTCATGTGGTTCTTAAGTAATAAGGTACTGTTAACTAAGGATAATCTAGTCAAACGTCATTGGAATGGGTGTACAAAATGCGTTTTCTGTGGGGAACATGAGACCATCCAACATCTTTTCATAGAATGTCCTTTGGCTAAGCTTGTATGGCGAACAGTTAATTTTACTTATGATCTTCCACCTCCGACTAATATTACCAATATGTTTGGTAATTGGTTAAATGGAGTAGATAAACAATCTAAGGCGTTTATCCGTATTGGGGTTTCTGCTTTATGTTGGTCTATTTGGAGGGTCAGAATTGATATAATTTTTAATAAAAAGTCTCTTTTTATTTTTGCAGGTTATCCATATGGTCTCCCACTGGGTCCAGCTCTGGGCCCTACTCTCACCGGAGGGGCAGCGGGATGCCATGGCTACTGGATGCACACGGCTCCTGATGGTCGTCATAGTATGTTGGCGGCATACTAGAAGACTATGTTGACGTGTAGTCATAGTATGTGTTTTTTCCGATGGTTGGTTTTTGTATCAACCATCGGTGATGCGTGAGTTGTAAACTATACTGTTCTGAACATTTTTTTCAATAAAGGATCGTGTGCATCGCCATGATGCGAGCTCGGGATATACCCCCATTTCGAAAAAAAAGCTTAAAAAAAGCTCTAACTTTACCTCTGTGGACGAGTACGAGCTGCACATGCTCTGTGGACGCGCCAAGAGGGTCAAGGCATGTGCCACCGAAATTCGTCGAAGACGCTGCATGGCGGCTCGTTAGGAATTCACCTCTTCACCCACATGAAGTCCAAGGCGACCAAGTTCGACCTTGCCAAAGTCACCGAGGAACTCGTCACTAGCACCTAATCATTAGTTCCCTAAAAGCAAAGATGAGCAGTTATGTCCTAACAATTTGGAATGTCATTTTGAAGATGAGCAGATATCGGTCATTCATGTTTGAGACCCTGCACTGGTAACTACTTGGCCCAATGGAAACCAAAGTTTTAGAGCCTGCTCTTGTGTCATGTATTTGCTTGGGAACAAGCCAAACCATGTCTACCAGTAATTTTGAAAGACCCTCAGGTGTAGTTTATTTATATATATACATGAAAACTAAATAGTGTACATATATACCCACCAGGAATTATTCAAGCAGTTTGTTCCTGTGGTTATGTAGATCCAGACTAGAGTGGTAACAGTTATTCAAAGACTCATGCGGTGTCGGAAGCTATTAGTGCTGTTGCTCTATGGGGAATGACTCACATCCAGATGGAAGCCGACGCGCAGAATGCGCATTTTAATGTCCACGAGCGTCCGTTTGCGTCGCGCTGCGGACGCAAAAATGACCGTTTTTATTCGCGCGTCCGTTTACGTCTGGGGTCTGCTCCAGCGGGGCGACGCATTTTTTTTCCTTTTTTCCATCTTCTCCACTTAATTCAAATATAACATTTTGAAACATGATTTTACACAAACTAACACATAGTTTAGAACATGGTTTACACAAACTAACACGTAGTTTGAACCATGGTGGACATAAATATAATTTTTTTAAAAAAGAAGCCAGTTGTGTTGATTTCCCTATGTTCGCTGCCAAGAAAGAACATTCGAGGGCACACCCAATCACCCAAACTGGAAAATCCAGCAGGATGAGATGGTGCCCTTGTTGGTTCTACCGATGAGGCGAACATCCAGAAACCTCGACTACTGGCTTCGTCTGGCCCGTAGCCAGATTCGCTGTAAAGAAAGAACACTCAACATTCTAACTATCGGTGTCGGAGCCGGAGTCTTCGGTGTGGTAGTGCCTGCGGCAGGCTGTGTCGTCGAACACCTTGACGATCATCTCGCCGTCCCCCTCGTAGAGGAGGGTGAGCTTGCAGCCGGGCTCGAGCTCGAGGTGATGGGCGAACTTGTCTCACCCCGTGTGCAGGTACATCTTGCCCTGCCCGTCGAACAGGACCTCCACGGTCCAGCGGCAGAAGTTGCAGCTGGCCTCCCGTAGCTGCAACTGTGCCGGCTCGACGCCATCGACGAACTCGGCAAACTTGTCCGGTAGCCTCTTGATGGCGAGTGGGTCGTCGTCGATGCGGAGGAGGAACTCGAAGCAGCGCTCCTCCTGCGAGGACGAGGAGGGCGCAGTCGACGGCGAGCGTGGGGCCGTAGCTGCTCTACCACGGCGGCCCCTGCCCCGGCCACGGGGGCGCCCAGGGCCGCGGCCTCGACCGCCTCGCCGGCCACGACCGGCCATGGACTTCCTCGCGGGTTTGGCTGCGTCGCAGGAACACCTAGGCGGCGCTATGGTCGAGCGTTGTGGCGGCTAGGGTTTCTTTGGAGGAGTGGATGAGGAAGAAGAACGCGCACCCCTTTATATAGGCCGGCGACATGCGGTGGCCGCGGGACGCGTGGCGTCGCCATTAACGTGGTTGGCGGAGGTGGGCGGCCGCTCGGCAGTCGAGGCATCATCGCCATTAACGTGGCGCAGAGTGCCGAAGCAACGCAGCGACGCATCGGCGCGATTCTTGGCGCGTTTGAGAAGACGCATCAACGCAGGGTCGCTGTCGGGCGGGCCCGACGAAACGTCCGCCGGACGCGAGCGGACGTTTCCGGACGTCCGCAGAGACGCATCCGAGGCGCATATTTGGGCCAGGTTTGCGTCTCCGCGGACGACCCGGTCACTTTGCGTCGCCCCGCTGGAAGTGGTGCCAGACGCATTTCCGATCACGGTGGACGAAAACGGTCGACGATCGCTGAGCGTCCATTTGCGTCGCGCCGCTGGAGATGCCTTTACACCAGAGGGTGTGATATACAGAGACATTCTGAGTGTTTAGCCAACTGAATATTTGTTTTCTTCCTGTCCCCGTGTTTGTAATAATTTAGCACATGCCCTTGCGGCTGTTGGTGTCAGTAGGAACGATGTCAGGTATCTGTGGCCTGAATCGCTTCCGAACGATGCAAATGTCTCTGTGGCCAGCATGTCCGCTGAGCCGGTCAATTAATTAATGGAATAAGGCTGTTCCATCTTCTGAAAAAAAAGGAAGAAACTAGACTTTTAAAATTACTCAGCGGAAAGAACAACCGCCACCTTCCCCCACACCGCTCCTGGGTCGTCCCGCGCGACCTGGGGCGGAAACCCTAGTTCCCTCCCACCCCGTCCCCAACTCCTCTCCTCCCTGCCGACGCCGGCGTGCGCCGCCTGGCAAAGCCAGCGCGGTGCCGGTGCCGGTGGGCCTCCTTCCCCGTCGCGAGGAGATCCGGGCGGGGCGGCGCTCTCCTTGGCGGCGGTGGTCGGCGAGGCCTGGCGTGGCAATAGCCGGCGTGCTGCGTCAGGGGCGACCTCCCGCAGGTGGAGGCGGCGGCAGGTGGTGGTGCTCGCGGCGGCTGCCTTCCATGGCGGTGGCCTGAGTCCACCTCTGCAGTTCCCGGGCTCGACGGCGCAAGGGGCGGGGTGCTTGGCGTGTGAAGCTTCCCAGGGTGGGCTATGCACGTTGTGGGCCAGATCTGGGCCAGGCGGGCCCGGATCTTGTGGTGACGGTGGTGGCTGTCTACCCTGGGGGACGGTGGCTTAGGGCGGGGCTTGTGCGCCGGCGCTGCAGTGGTTCGAGAGGTGGCCAGTGGCTGCATGCTTGGCGGTGGGGTGCTCGGTCGATGGTCGGCCAGATCTGGCTAGTCCGCCGGTTGACACTCGTGCTACAGGTCGGGCGGGCGTGGGGGTGGTAGGACGATGGCGGGTCGGCGGCGGCGTCCTCGAGCGTGCACTTCGAACCCGGGCCAGGCGGGCCTAGGTCTGGGTGGTGCTTTGCAGGTCTTTTGGGCCCGAGCTATACGGAGGTTGCGCCTGACCTGCTTGTCGCTCCACTGTCGTCACGTCCTCTGGCATGTGCACGTGTGCGTGATGACCCACAAGTATAGGGGATCGCAACAGTCTTCGAGGGAAGTAAAACCCAATTTATTGATTCGACACAAGGGGAGCCAAAGAATATTTGTAAGCCTTAACAGTGGAGTTGTCAATTCAGCTTCACCTGGAAACGAGACTTGCTCGCAAGAGTTTATCGATAGCAACAGTTTTATAGCGAGTAGCAGTCTGTGAAATAAAAGCAACGAGTGTAACAAAGACATCAGTAGTGATTATAGTAAACAGCAGGATTAAAATACTGTAGGCACAGGGATGGATGAACGGACGCTGCATGGATGAGAGAACTCATATAACAATCAAGGTAGGGCATTTGCAGATAATAATAAAACAGTACCATATCGAAGTACTAAACAACCATATGCATGTGTTCCGTATATAGTCGTACGTGCTCGCAATGAGAAACTTGCACAACATCTTTTGTCCTACCAGCCGGTGGCAGCCGGGCCTCTAGGGAATCTACTGGTAATTAAGGTACTCCTTTTAATAGAGTACCGGAGCAAACCATTAACACTCCGTGAACACATGTGATCCTCATATCACCGCCTTCCCTCCGGTTGTCCCAATTTCGTCACTTTGGGGCCTCGGGTTCCGGACAGCAATATGTGTATACAACTTGCGGGTAAGATCATAAAACAATGAATATCATCATGAAACAATAACATGTTCAGATCTGAGATCATGGCACTCGGGCCCTAGTGACAAGCATTAAGCATAACAAGTTGCAACAATATCATGAAAGTACCAATTACGGATACTAGGCACTATGCCCTAACAATCTTATGCTATTACATGACCAATCTCATCCAATCCATACCATCCCCTTCAGCCTACAAGCGGGGAATTACTCACACATGGATGGGGGAAGCATGGCTGGTTGTTGGAGAGGCATCGGTGGTGATCATGGCGATGATCTCCTCCAATTCCCCGTCACGGCGGAGTGCCAGAACGGAGTTTCTGGTCCCGAGACGGAGTTTCGCGATGGCGGCGGAGTTCTGGATGCCTTCTGGCGATTTCGTCTAACCCCCGTGCATTTTTAGGTCGAAACCCTTAAGTAGTCCAGAGGGGAGCGTCGGGGGCTGCCCGAGGCGTCGCCACCATAGGGCGGCGCGGCCCAGGGGCCCACCGCGCCGCCTTGTGGGGTGGGCGCCTCGTGGCCCCGCTCCTTCTGGTCTTCTGGCTCCGTCAATCTCCCGTGAAAATATGCCCATTGCAATTAATTCCGGGGATTTTCCTGAAAGTTGAGTTTCTGCACAAAAACAAGACACCAGGGCAATTCTGCTGAAAACAGCGTTAGTCTGTGTTAGTTGTATCCAAAATACACAAATTAGAGGCAAAACAATAGCAAAAGTGTTCGGAGAAGTAGATACGTTTTGGACGTATCAACTCCCCCCAAACTTAGCGTATTGCTTGTCCTCAAGCAATTCAGTTAACAACTGAGTGCGATAAAAGAACTTTCACGAACACATTTGTTCATATGATGTAAATATTTTCATGATATGGACAAGCACTTAGGCAATTCATAATAAGATACATGCAAATAAAGTTATCTAATAGCTATGTCAATCATGGAAAAGGTACCAACAAATTAATAATAAGCATCATGAATCATGTCTATCAGCGGGATAGCAATGTTCATAAAAGGATATGATAAAGTGGTATCTCGCTTGCCCGTGTTTGTACAGCAAAACATAAATGCCCGGGAACCTTTGAAGTTCATGGAAAGATCGGAAGTAGAGATTATCAAAGATAAAAGCATCAAAGTTATACCACAATTAATCACATTTTGGGACAAGCATATTATACTAAGAATGACAGTTGTGCTCTCAAGAAAGTGCTCAAAGAAAGGATGGTGACTCAATGTAAAAGTAAAAGATTGACCCTTCGTGGAGGGAAGCAGGGATTAACATGCGTTAGAGTTTTTCATTTTTAAAACAGGAGTAAAATTATTTTGAGAGGTGCTTGCTGTTGTCAACGAATGGTAGTGGGCACTCCAACTACCTCGTCAACCAGACTTTCAAGAGCGGCTCCCATGAAGGATGTTATCTCTACCAGCAAGGTAAATCATCCCTCTTCTCTTTTGTTTACACACGTATTTTAGTTTCATTATGGATGACACTCCCCCCAACCTTTGCTTAGACAAGCCATGGCTAACCGAATCCTCGGGTGCCTTCCAACATTCACATACCATGGAGGAGTGTCTATTTACAAATTAAGTTGCTTACTGATAAATCAGGGCAAAACATGTGAAGAGAATTATTGATGAAAGTTAATTAATTGGGGCTGGGAACCCGTTGCCAGCTCTTTTTGCAAAATTATTGGATAAGCGGATGTGCCACTAGTCCATTGATAAAAGTCTGTCAGGAGTAAATGACAAGGTTGAAACATAAACACCACATACTTCCTCATGAGTTATAAAACATCGACACAAATTGAGAAGTATTTTGAAGGTTTTAAAGGTTGCACATGAGAATTTACTTGGAATGGTTTGAAATGCCATGCATAGGTATTTGGTATTTATGGTGGACACTTTGGAATAACTTGGTTTTAGAGGTTTGGAAGCACGAGTAGCGTTCCCGCTCAGTACAAGTGAAGGCTAGTAATAGACTAGGAAGCGACAATCAAGAGAGCAAGAATCGTCATAATCATGCTTGCGACAAAATAAATTAACGGAGGCATAAAAGTGATACAAGAACTCTGAGGCAAAGTAAATCATCGATGCTTAATTTATATTTGTTCAGTCATAAGCATGCGTGAGCATGTGCCAAGTCGATTCAAGTGAATTATTCAGAGGAGGATACCACAATATCATACCTATCTATGAATAAAACAATGCAAACAAATATTTATGACATGCTAGTCATATTAATAAATTGGAGCTAAACATGAGAGATCATGAACTACTAGACTTTCTTAAATGACATATACCTCACATGAACCAGCTAAGAATGCTCGCATGGATGAGTATATGTACAAAAATGAAAACAAATAGAGTTCATACCAGCCTCTCATCACAGTCGAGTTGTCGTAGATCGTCATTATTGCCTTTCACTTGTGTAGCTTGAATAATATGGAATGAAAACCAAGCTCCAACCACCGGAGACCGCTGAACTCCATAATAAACTTTACAAAACCAAAGAAGAACAACAAATATTTTTGATCTTTTTTGTGTTTTAGGAAAGAAACAAAGCAAAAAACTAAAGAATGAAAACTAAAAGAGTCACATAAACACAAAGTAGCAGAAATTCGTCAAAC